>NC_139228.1:38126771-38394271 GCF_055691185.1 Crinia signifera | reverse complement strand
GAATGGGAGGGCTGCGGTGTGAGTATAGGAATGGGAGGGCTGTGGCTGCGAGTGTAGGAATGGGAGGGCTGTGGTGTGAGTATAGGAATGGGAGGGCAGAGGGTATAAAAGAGTAGGAATGGGAGAACCAGGGGTGTGCATGCTCACAGCCTCCCATGCATAGTCACAGAGTTATAAGAGGACACATCTGTAGGTGCTACGCTGCCTTACTACCAGCACCGCACATGGGAAGGAAGCTGCTGTATAACTGTATGACATGGGGCACTGATGTCTGATACTAATTCTCCCAATCTCATTCTTTCTTACATAGGGTTCATGATCAACATGAACATGAAGCATATCTGCATTGCGGCTGCAGTATTCTTACCATTCCTATTGGTTGTGTGCATCGGGTAAGTTAGTAACCACCTACACAGCGGGTTACCTTTATATAGCTACATATTATTATTACTGTATTATTACCACTATAGAGTGTATGCCTATAAGAAGTCCCAGCCCTAGGGGGCAGTATACTATACAGGGCAGTAATAGAGGGAGGTCTGTAGTAGGGAGGAGACACTACACTCGCACATCAAAAAAAAAAAAAAAAAAGATATAGATATATATATATATAGATATATATCTATAGATATATCTATATAGATATAAATATATCTATCTATCTATCTATCTATCTATCTATCTATCTATAGTCTATGCTACACCACCACTAGGGTGAAGCCCAGGATCTGGAAGGAGGGGGCGGTGTTACTTGATGTTACTAAAGTCCCATACACACTAAGCGATCCTCGCCGACACCGATATTGGTGGCGAGGGGAACACGGCGGGATGCTGACATCAGCAAATATATACACAATTGCAAATGCCAGTGTGAAAAGAAAGTGACAGCTGGGGGGAGGGGGGTCACGTGGGGGTGGGGTGACAACTATACATGTACATGCAGTACAAGGGAGAGGGCTGTTAATGATGCGCTGGAGCGTGCGTTGTTAACGATATTGCGTGTACACACTAGTTGATATAGTAAAAACTATCACTCAGAGGGGCCTTTCTGAGCGATATTTATTTATTTACAATTTCTTCTATAGCGCAGCAGAATCTGTTGTGCTCTACAATTGTTGACAGTGATAGAACAAACTGGGTAACAAAAGACAGACAGAGGTAGGAGGGCTCTGCTGCAGGCTTACAAGCGATATCTTTTACTATCTTGTCTAGTTTGTATGGAACACATGGTACTTGTGTAGTTTCACGGCACCACTTCCCTGCAGATCGTATGTAAATCGTATGCAAATCGCATGCGATATTTGCATTCGATCCGCGATGCGATTTAGCACACCCCCACTATCCACGTGAGGTGCAGCGAGGGGACGCGGTACGCATACTCCCGACCTGTTCATACCCCCACTATCCACGTCGGCGTGGAGTTGATTTTATAAAGTGTGGTGAGCGCAGTGGAATACACATCAAGTTACATAGTTACATAGTTACATAGTAGGTAAGGCTGAAAAAAGACTTGCGTCCATCTAGTTCAACCTGGTATAGATATCCATTGCTGATTTGGTAGGTTCTGGTATTTTACAGACAAATTATATTTCTTATTTGTACCCATGGATGTTTTTCTCCAGTAAATGTTTGTCCAACTTTGCCTTGAACGCATTTAATGAGCCAGCCATTACCACCTCTCTGGGAAGAGAGTTCCAGAGTTTGACTGTTCTGACCGTAAAGAAATTCTTTCTACTAGCTGAATGAAATCTTTTTTCTTCTAACCTATACTCATGCCCTCGCGTCCTAGATTCCTTTCTAGTAGAAAAGAGGGTACGTGACAGTTCCTTATATTGGCCCTTGATATACTTGTACATGTTGAGCATGTCCCCCCTTAAACGTCTCTTTTCTAATGTAAATAGTCCCAAATTGCTTAATCTCTCCCCGTAGCTTAAATTCTCCATTCCCCTAATAAGCTTTGTTGCTCGCCTTTGGACTTTTTCTAATTCTATGATGTCCTTTTTATAGTGTGGGGCCCAGAACTGTACTCCGTACTCTAGGTGAGGTCTCACCAATGCTTTATATAGTGGCATAATTACCCTTGAGTCCCTAGTTTCCATTCCCCTCTTAATACATGCCAGAATTTTGTTGGCCTTTTTTGTAGCTACATTACAATGGGCACTACATCCTAGTTTGCTGTCTATTTGGACTCCTAGATCCTTTTCAAGTATGGAATTACCCAGTTCCTCTCCGCTAAGGTGGTAACTTGCACACTGGTTGTGTCTCCCAAGGTGCATAACCTTACATTTATCTACATTGAACCTCATCTTCCATTTTTTTGCCCACTCATCTAGAATTGCAAGATCATTTTGAAGCCTGGTGACATCTTCTGATGATTTGATGACTTTGCTAAGTTTTGTATCGTCCGCAAAGATGGATACATTGCTGAGTAACCCTATCCCAATATCGTTAATAAAAATGTTAAACAAAATGGGCCCCAAAACCGAACCCTGGGGCACTCCACTTAGTACCGGTATCATATCTGATACGGCACCATTCACAACCACTCTTTGTTCTCTATTACATAGCCAATTACCTACCCATCTGCAGATATTTTCACCCAATCCTAGGTTCTCCATTTTATTAATCAATCTCTTGTGTGGGACAGTATCAAATGCTTTAGCGAAATCTAGGAAAATCACATCTACAGCATTTCCATTATCGAGGTTTTTACTAACCTCTTCATAGAACCCTAGTAGATTAGTTTGGCATGAACGATTTTTCACGAACCCATGTTGGTTAGCACTGAGTAGACTGTGATGATCTAAATATTTCTGGATACCATCCCTTAAAAATCCTTCAAATAGTTTACCCACAATTGATGTTAAACTAACGGGTCTGTAATTAGCGGGATCTTCCTTTTTTTCCTTTTTTGAATATTGGCACTACCTCTGCTATTCTCCAATCTTTTGGTACTATACCTGACGATAGTGACTTGCTAAAGATATAATGTAGGGGGGTAGCTAGTTCATCCCTTAATTCCATTAATACCCTTGGATGAATCCCATCTGGCCCTGGTGATTTATTTGTTTTGAGTTTGCTTAGCCTCAGTATTATTTCCTTCGGCGTGAAATCCACAATGAGATCTGGCTTGTCCCGTTTGTGGTAAATGTTCGTTCCACAGTCTGCTCTCCCTTAGTAAATACTGATGAGAAGAACTCATTTAACAGTTTTGCTTTTCCCTTGTCCTCAGTAACACTTTTTCCACTAGTATCAGTTAGTGGGCCTATGTTTTCCTTAATTAAACGTTTACTATTTATGTATTTAAAAAACTTCTTTGGGTTGGTTTTGCTTTCAGTGGCTATGCACTCTTCATATAATATTTTAGCTGCTTTGATTACCCCTTTACAAGTAATCCATGTCCCCTCGCGGGGCTCACTGCGCTCGCCACGCTTCGGGCTCATTTTCCGCAACCCCTCAGGGGGATCGCTGCGCTCACCACACTATATAAATTCAACTCCGCCCTGACGTGGATAGTGGGGGTATGGACTGGTCAGGAGGACACTGACCGATGCGCTCGCCACACGGGCTGACGTGGACAGTGGGGGTGTGCTAAATCGCATCACGGATCAAATCGCATGCGATATTTGCATACGATTTGCATACAATGCAGGGAAGTGGCGCCGTGAAACTACACAAGTACAGAAAACATTAATCCACATGTTAATAGTGCCCCTTACACATTATGCCTTACAGTAGTTGCACCCCCTACACATTATGCCACATATTAGTAGTGTCCCCTTCACATTATGCCACACCCCTTGCAGCAAAATCCCTTAATTTGCACGTCTATCGGGAGGAGTTGCGGTCAAAATGATGACATTCTTATGGAATAGCATCATATTGGCTTTGCCCTTCCCTAATGACCTGTGAATCACAGAAATTTGCTTTCCTGTGTGGGGTTTGCTATTCAGAACCACCCCCCCCCCTCACAATCTGAGGGAAGGCTGGTCTTTAAAAGTATATCGAAAAAACGAGCCTCATCAGTGACACCCGCCCGGATATTCAATACTACTGTTTTATTTTTGTGTACTGTACTGTACTACCATATGCTGCAATGTAGCACTGCTCTCTGACACCATGCAGGACATGTCTCATGCTGCTCTGTTACTGACCACTTTCTCTTATATTTACAGCATTATATACGTGCGCAAGGAAGGGAAGGATATGGAGATCACCCGGCATGAAGGTAAGAATAACTAGGACCTGCCCGATAATCCATGACATCAGGCCAGAGTAAAGGGGGCAGCACATTAATGACAGATAGGGTCTATGCCCAGGGGAAATGGGTGTGTTACATATGGTGGCTACTACTGCTGCCTTCTGTTACACATGGTGGGTGGTATGTACTAATGATAAAATGGGTCAAACTTCAGTAAAGGGTTATTTTTGGAAGTTCATCTGCATTTGCCATATGTACAGTAAACCTTTACAGTGCTTGTACCTGTATGTCTGGATGGCATGCCTAATAGAATCCTATGGGCTTCTTTGTACAGAAATCCCTGAAAGGGATCCAACAGGATCCCTCCCAGAATCGAGTCATAAATCTGGAAGAGCCCATACATCGCAAAGTAAAGCTCTTATCAGAAGTGCATGTGAGCAGCAATAATAAATGCATTTGATAAGTAGCGGGATGTAGTGCATTCAAAATGTGATGCTTAGTACATAATGCCTAGTGTTGTGTTAGACTTCAAAATACTTATGTTTCCTTATGTCTCCTTTCCACAGGCTTAGAGGCACAAAGAACAAGCTGCGAAGGCCACATCATCCCCCTGCCTCCAACCATCAGCACACCAACCACCCGCTCCTCCACCACCGGCTCCACCACCACATTCAGCACATCTACCGCCATTCCAAGGCCAATATGCCCCATGGCTGCTTTGAACTATTGAGCCACAACACCACAGATGGCGAATAACAAAGCCTGAAGCCAGGAACACTGCTGGTTAACTTCATAGGGCACAGATAATGGTGGGGCCCGGAGCTGATCTGCCTTGATGGGCAGAAATACGCGGATTGCCCATACAATTGGTCACCTGAGTAAATGTTCACTTGTCTGACTCAGCAAGTGAACACTTACTCAGGTGACCAATTGTATGGGCGAGCCACTTAAATACCCGCATTTATTACCCCAAAACAACTCTTACTACCAGAGACGGGGCCATTTCGGGCCAGTTATCAACTGATTGAGAGCGTAGCATAGGCTGGGTGCCCTTCTCTTTCGGCTTAGAGAAAAGATCGCACACTTTCAGCCTTGTTTGTATTTTTACTACAACGTTATTCTATAAAGCTGATACCCCTGAGGTTGCCCCTTGTTGGGTGAAACACGTTGGGTGAAAACAGCTAAAAAGACTTTTAATAAAGAGAATAACACCAAGTTATGAACTTTGTTTAATATATTATGGACTGAAGTTGAGAAGTGCGTCATTCCACACTTGTTCTCGTATCTTTTCTAACTCCCCTTCGCCAACAGGGGTATTGTGGAAACAGGCAGCAATTCTTTCAGAATTTAGCGCGAAAAAGAAGGGGTTTGGTGTATATATATATATATATATACACATACATACATACATACATACATACACACACACACACACACACACACACATATTATGTGTATGTATATAATAGTCATATACAGCTAGTGGCCAAGTTTACAATTATCACAAAATAATGCAGGGCTGGCTCTATTATAAGGCCTAGGGCTCCAGAATTTGGGGGTGCCCCTGAGCCTGATGATCACAGAATAAGGGAAGACTCAGAGAGGCGTCATTGTTGAACTTAATGCAGACAGCAGACTTCTAAGACGCCACCTCCACACCTTTATGTCGAACCTCATAATGTCGACCTAGTGACCCTATCCGGTCTAACACTGTCTAATGTTACTCCAGCAGAATACAATGGCTGCTCCTAATCTGAGCATATGACAGATGCATTCCCCAAACATTGTAGTGTCATCCTGGTTAGCAGCTTCCTAGATTGCCATCACTGAGACTGGCTGGCTGCAGGCCTAATAAAGAGGTCATCACGTAAGTCAGAGGAGTAGAAGCCAAGGGAGAAAAGCTTCTTAAACATTGATGCTCTTAGATAATGCTCTTAAAAGACAGGAACTATTGAAAAGCCGCTGTCTAATGTTTTCTCATTTAACCCCGTCCTCTTGCTCACCCTTACCTGACGATTCTGCAGAGAACCAAACAAAGGTTTATCTTCGTCCTGTAGTAAACTCTCTGAAACAAGACAACTTTCATTATTAACATGACGCATTCACTATTTAATGGTGCGGCGTGGCTGTAATAGAATGGCCTGATATCTATCGTCCTTACCGATGGACTGGATGGTAAATGCACAAGTGTTCCAGGTCATCATGGGCAGACGTGGGTCACTTTCATTAGGGGGAAGGTTGAGGCCGACACGGTACACAGTGGTGGCGGAGTGGACCAGTATTTCCTTTGTACTAGCGGAATAATTTAGCCTGAAAACACGCAAGCAGAGCTGTGAGGAGTACGCACCTGTGTACCGACTGCAGGACAAATTCAACATCACCACACACACATACTAAGGGGGTTATTCTTATTCATTCGGCTCCTCCATGCGAATATGTTGTGCGTCTGGACGGGTGCACGCACCGAACAAGGCGAGCGGAGAAGGGCGGGGGCGCCGGGCAGCCCCATTTACCATATGGAAATGCCCAGCGTTCTCATGGTAATGAGGCGGTAACACGGGTGCGGGGGGCAGACAGCTGACATCACCGGAGGTCAGCTGCCCGCCCATATCCGTCCCAGCGTGCACGCATATGGAAGGGTCTTGAAAGTCACTTTGTTATGCGTGTACCTTCCACATCTTTGTCGGCGACCATCGATAGATGTGGGAGGTTACCCGTGGCATACGAATGGATGTTTATGCTAAACATCCATTTGCAGCCTGTGCGGGCGAACCCGCGCTGCGAGTGGGGGGCGGACGACCAGACATTCGGCGGGTGGGGTTTGGTGGATTCACAGCCTTGCGAATCAACCAGAATAACCCCCTAAATCATTATTACAGAAGACTCCTTATAGTAGATTTTCAGAAACACTCACGGTGGCTGTACCCCAAAGCTCAGGATGGAGCGGAATTCATGGCTTTGGTCCTCTCCACATTTAAAAAATTCCGGTGAGATGGACTTGTCCCCTATCAGGAAGTAGAGACAAGTGATGGTCAGCAGTCAGGCCTGGGCACAGACTACATCTAATCGGTACCCAGACTCATGATAGATTGACACTAGGTAGACAGTCTTAAGGTCGACCACTATAGGGCGACAGGGTCTAAAGGTCGACAGGGTCAATAGGTCGACATGGCCAAAAGGTCGACAGGAAAAATGTTGACGTGAAAAAAAGGTCGACATGCATTTTTTAACAACATTTTGAGCCGACATGCGGTATTTCATACCCTACCATACACTGCGGAGTGGAGGGAGAATATACACTTAGACAGTGTCGACATTGACACGCCAGAAATCAAGAAAAACTTATGTCAAACTTTTCCATTTCGACCACGTTGACCTTTTCACTGTCGACCTTTTGACCCTGTCGACCTTTAGTGGTCGGCCATATGACTGTAGACCTAGTCATTGTAGATCTAATATACCGTAACCCATGTAATCTAAGACAAATGCAAATACTTGTGTGCGGTAACTCAAAATGTGTGAGAGATGCGCTACAATCCTTCTTACTTATGCCAAGCTAAGGAAGGAGAGGACGGAGAGAAGGAAGGAGAGGACGGAGAGAAGGAAGGAGAGGAAGGAGAGAAGGAAGGAGAGGAAGGAGAGAAGGAAGGAGAGGAAGGAGAGAAGGAAGGAGAGGAAGGAGAGAAGGAAGGAGAGGAGGAAGGAGAGGAGGAAGGAGAGGAGGAAGGAGAGGAAGGAGAGAAGGAAGCAGATTTATATAGTACTTTAGGACACAAAGTGCTTTATATTTGCATTTTAAACAATAAATATCAAGTAAGCGTAACAGAAAAGAGAACTAAGCATTTGGATTGTGTATTTCTTTGGGAGTCATTAGTGAAAGGCCAAGTACACCGAGAAATCTAGAGTCTGTTTTTGAAGGTTTTTAGAGTGGGGGCCTTTTGAACTGTGCGGGGGAAGAGAATTCTATATAGTCGGATACGCATGGCTAAAAGGTCAACCCCCCCCGGATGAATTCTGTGAGATTCAATTCACTGCTATAAATCCTTCATCTACACATTAGAGTTCATTCTAGCACCCTGCACCTCTTCAAAATCCGCACAGTTCCTCTCTGCTGTGGTGCGTCTAGCCAAGTTGATCTGTATTTCAGCAGATAAACACACACCAAACTGTGCTGGAAGCACCACAGTAGAGAGTGACACCCCAGGCAGGAAAGAGGAACTACGCGGATTATGAAAGCTGCTAAAATGATCACTAAAACATCACAGTAAGTGAGCAGGGCAGTAGTGGAGCGGAACGCGCATCGCAAAGTGTATGTGCACACGAAGACCTGTGGAGTAGCAGCCCAATTTAACATCTGTATCCCACTGGGAGACCGTTCCAAGGTTTGCAGCATACGTCTGTATGTGTGTGACTGTGTGCAGGTGCATATGTATGTGTATGACACACATATGTGTGACACTACATATGCATGTGTGTGTATGTATGTATGAGTTGACTGTATGTATTTGAGTGACTGTGTGTGTGTGTGTGTGTGTGTATGAATTTGTGAGACTATGTATGTATGTATGTTTATGTGTGTGTGTGTATATATATATATATATATATATACCTATGTATGACATGACCAGAGCCCAAGGTACCTGCAGCAGCTGCTGATCCCTTATTGTCCCACTCGATTACTGCGATCGGTTGATGAAGGACTACTAACAGCACCCAGAATTCCCATGAATACATCTGGGGTCGAGCTTTCAGCGCTGTGGCTCCAACTCTATGGAACTCACTTCCCCACTCAGTTCGAGAAGCTTCCACTCTGGAAACATTCATAATATAGACTTAAGACTTTCCTGTTCACCCAAGCATTTCCCTAATGTCCCTTGTTAAGTTTGTTTTGTATTTTGTGCGGTAAAAGGCTAATGCAAGCACTGAGTCCTATTAGGAGAAAAGTGCTATATAAATAACATTGTTATTATTATGAATGTGTGTGACTATGTATGTATGTATGTGTATGAATTAATGCGTGAGACTATGTGTGTGTGTGTTTATGAATGTGTGTAAAAGTATGTATGTGGATGAATGAGTGTGACTGTATGTATGCATGTATATGTATGAATGCATAACTGTATGTATGTGGACAAATGAGTGTGACTGTATGTATGTATGTATACGTGTGTGTGTGTGTGTGTGTGTGTGTGTGTGTACATGTATGAATGTGTGTAACTGTATGTATTTCTCTTTAGGGCACCCAAGTCTTAAATGCCATTGAACCTCCAAAAAAAAAAAATATATGGTGACAATAATCATAATAATAATAATAATAATAATAATAATAAGACATTGGACTGGGTTCCTAGCTTAATGCAGATTGACCCAAATGCATGTGTATGAAAGGGGGCAAAAGGTACAGGCAACAAACCCGCTTGACATCATGAAAGACCAGAGTCGGTTAAAAATAAATTTGTGGGGCTGGATAGGTCACCTGGACCCAACTGTGTGCTGGCAGGGGAGGATGTGATACATTGTTCTGTATGAAACTAAATGATAAATGGAAAGTGAAACCTTTTGAGATTTCCAAATTGTAGCCCGATATCCTGGCCTTCACAACGTCCAACCAGCACGCAAGTGACAGAACTTTTCCCAATGCTTCAGCATCAACACTGCAGAGAAGATAGAAGTGTGGACATGACGTCATCCTGGGAAGTGATACAAATAACAGGTAGCTCGGTAGCACACATCTCCAGAATTATTGGAGTTCAAGAGCATTTACCGTGGGGAAGGGAATTCCTGCCTATGAACTAACACTCATAAGGGTGTATTCAATGCCTGGGACGAGCGATGACAGAGAGTAGTGCTGCCTGCTCAGTGTCACCGCTCGCCCCGTCAGTATTCAACTGACCCACCCCCCCGTAAACGCCGATTCCCCCTCACTCCATTTTTGGAGTGAGAGGGAATCGGCATCTTTTGCCGCAGAAGCGAGGAATCCCCCTGGAACGTTGAATACGGAGAGCGGCTGGCGCGGGGGTTAAACAGCGAGGATCGCTGGTCTTCTGCGATTCCCGCCGCTTCACCTCCTCGTCGGCCGCTTGCATCCGCATTGAATACTGCCCTTTATAGGAAGGATAACCTTGTATTTACTTGCAGCCGGCCCAGAACTTGTTAGAATATACTTAGGGGGTTATTCTAGTTCACTCATTGTATAGTGAGTTCGGCCACGTCCCAATGTTTTGGGGACTGCGCACGCACATGGTCTATTATGCACATGCGTAGCCCCCATTTGCGAATGGCTATGCAAGTCGCCGAGCCGTTTGCAAAACATATGGATGGGACGGGGATAGGGATGGGCGGCGTCTCAAGCGCTTGGTAAGCTGCAATCGTTGCAGTTTATAACAGTTTTCTTACAAGCTGCAGTGTGACAGCAAATGATCAGAACTGTAAAACAGAATTGTGTGCAGTGCAATAAGAGCAGACCACGCATTGTCTCTGGTACAGATACCAAACACCGCGCTAACAGTCACCTGTTCACTTGCTCCGCCAAGATAGGGATAATGGGAATCACAGTGTTGCAGTGACACTTGCACAGAGGACACAAATATTCCCCATTCCCAAGATCATAGATCAGCTCCACATGAAGACGCTGCCGTGTGTTCACCTGCATGGCCTCAAAAAACCTGGAAATATCAACAAGCAACATTAATATATACACATGCCAATGCCACATGGCAGCACGGACTTATCAGTAGCAATTGTGGTTCAAAAACTATTGTTATCTGGCAAACAAATGGCTACTCTGCAAATAAACCAGGAGAGAGCATGTGGCACATGTAGAAAGTAGCTACGGGGATGGCAGAACAACATTTGATTGGATGTTTTCATAACAGGACTCATTAATACATTAATTTATTTATAGTTTGTTGTATATGCGGCATAATCTGGTAAGTCCCTTTAAAAAAAAAAAAAAACCTTCAAAAAACAACTCTAACACCCACCTAGATTGATAAATACCCCTGTCCCATTTATAAAGCACCGCCATATACCTGTCCCAAATCAATTAACCCATTTCCTGCAAAAAACGTTAGGCGCTAAATGGCAGTCGCTTTATCGTTGTTCAAGGCTGACTCCCATAGACCCCCATTGGGGACTGGGAAACATATTTAACATGGATGCCCAATGGGACAAGCCCTCTCTTTTTACACAAGTCAAATTGTTGCCAGTTGTTTTATCACCATTGCCTGATGCCAGCAGCTGGACTAGGCAATATGGTCATCTTTCACCAAACTAAGGGCTTCCCCCTGACATTGAGCCATCCATGCAGCAGAACCATCGAGGATGACACGTTACACCATCCATTCTGGTTGATTCTTCCACAGGGACGGCTATTTGGAAGACTTGTTTTCCCACCCAAAGGAATTGCCACTCACTGGGAACCATGTAAATGCTGCCCATGTGTCAGGGAAGAGGCTAACAGACATGATAGGACCCGGAGAGGCACTGCTGTGGCAAAGTGTACAACCTCCATGTGAAAGTTTTATAGTAGACCAGTGGTTCCCAACCTCAGTCCTCAAACCCACCAACAGTGCACGTTTGCCAGGTCTCCACACACAATCAAAGGGGAAATAATTCGCTCCACCTGTGATCTTTTAAAATGCATCAGTGAATAATGAGTGCACCTGCCGGGTGACCCGGAAAACGTGCACTGTTGGGGGTCCTTAGGACCGAAGTTGAGAACCACTGTTCTAGATAATGAAATATCCCACTATTCTACTGATGCTGCCTACACCTGTAAGAGTGGCAGATAATGAGGGGCCAAGAGGTCATATCTGCCTTCAAATTCTATGAATGTATGCTCATGATGATGTCATAGAAAGAGACATTTTGTCATTCACTTACTTCTGCCAGCAGGTCACATGCATCACGTGACCGCAGCTCCCTGTATGGGTTACACAGGACAACTCGGGGCTTGTAAAGAGTGGACTGAATGTTTCTGGCAAAGAAAACACAATGGTAGCATTTAAATACCAGATACCAAACAGGGCCCAAAGCATGACAAATCACCCCCATTCCTCAGTTACCTTACACAAGATTTCAGTAGAACATTCTAAAAAACAAAGGTTCTGACATTTTTGCAACTGCCAAAAGTCATAAAGCCCAAATTTGGAAAACTCTGCCTCACTTTTAAAAACCTTGTCTGGCATTTAGTCTTTTTTCTTTTTTTTTAAATTGAGTATTTTTTTATTGCATTTTTATAACATAACAAATAAACAAGGTACAAAATCTCGACAGTGACACCAAAAAATGATATACTGCATGTTGATAAATATTAGTTTAAGCATATACAGGAGGATATATACATATATGTAAGTTAGGCAGTACTGACCCTCTACATTGCTGAGGATATAGTGCAGTAGCCCGAAGGCGCCAATCGGGCACATGCATCAATAAAGGAGGATGAATCATAAACAAAGATTAATATAAAGGGTACTGCAGGACTATAGTTGAGGAGTGTATCAAAGATGTAGTCAGCTGTCGGGGGACCTAATCCCACTAACTCTAAATCAAACCTCCCATATAACCCCCCACCCTGTACAACCCTCCCCCAACTAAGGCGTACCTGGATCCCGTTACTACCCTGCTAACTACCTAAACTATACCTATCTTACCCAACTCCCCCCTCCCCCCCCCCCCCAGATCACACATCAGGATAATATAGCAGAATATATGCCAAGGGCAGTGGACATAAGTAAATAGTGGGCGGCCAGGGCATCAATGATATGTTCTGCCCGGTGCCGCTAATCGCTGGAGGTCCGTGGAGCTCAGACACAGGTTACCAGCCGGGGTCATGAGTCCTAGGGATGCCAATCCCAGGATTGGGCATTTTTCAACCCCGAATCCCGGGATTGAAAAAATGCCCCGGGATTGGCTTCCCTTCCTGGTAATCCATCATCTGTGGTGAAACACCTTTATTATTAGTTAACCTGTTGAAAACAGGTGATGGCAATCATACATTAAGAGGAAAGTCCAGGAGCAGAGCATTGTATCCATCCTGGAGAGTGTCATGTTGGGAGGTATGCCAATGCTTGTCGACCTAATGACCCTATAGTGGCCCCATATGCCTCATAAAATGCCACATTTTACTTGTGCTCCAGCTTCTCAGTAGACCTGTTATACCCCTGCATTGCAATGAGTATCTCTCCCCCGGTGCCAAATTGCCCACCCTGCTCTTCTGGCACGTGTTTCCAGCACAGGGAATGCAAAACTGTTTTTCACACCAATTCATGTTTAAAATAAACTGCCACAATGAAAGACAATAAACAGAAGTGTTTAAAATACTGCACCTAAATAATAGAGCATAATGCATTGTTTACTGAACATACAGTAGCATTCAGTAAAGAGTTGGACATAGGAAGACACAGAGGTGCACTATTTTATCAAGGGCAAACAAAAGGGATTTACCCTGATTTTTTGCTCCAAATTTTTCTTCAATTACAGAGCATCCTCTCCCAAAAAAAAACAAAAAAACACTTTCGGGTGAAAACACACAATATTTTATTTATTAACAGTTTCTTCTATAGCACACACATATTCCTCAGCGCTTTACAGAGTATAGTTGAACATTCATATCAGTCTCTGCCCCAGTGGAGCTTACAATCTATATTCCCTACCACATGTACATGCACACACAGACATTCTAGGGTTTATGTGTTAGGCGCCAATTAACCTACCAGTATATTTTTCGAATGTGGAAGGAAACCGGAGCACCCGGAGGAAACCCACGCAAGCACGGGGATAATATACAAACTCAGCACAGTTAGGGCCATATTCACAATTGTGACCATGAAAACGGGTCAGTTATCAGGGATTTTTTTCTCCAGCCAAAGTCAGTAACTTTGCACTAGGACAAGCTTGTACTATTTTTTACTATGCTAAAGTATATTAATGAACCACTCTAAGACGTCCTGACATAATTTTAACTAGATCGGAGCTTCTTTATAAGTTTCGATATTTTCATCTAAAAAGCGAAACTGTAGCTGTCTTGCCGGAACAGAAGATATTGACTTAGAGCAAAATGCTTTTGCACGTTTCTTATTCAGGTCAAGTCACAACTTTTCCACACTCGCCGATTTTGAATATCTCAATTTGAACTTTACACTCCGCCCTAATATACATGGCTGGACAAAGTTATCACCTGCTTAGGAGATTCCCAGCTACGGCTCTTAAAACATGTTATATGTGGTAATAATGCTTAGCCTTGTATAATCTGCATTGTATTTCATTGTGCGAATACATACCAACTGAGTGTATGGCTGCTTTGCCTAGGATCTGGGAAAGGGTGGTAGATTTCTGTACACAGGCGGTGAGCACCAATGTAGGCCTGTCTAGCCTCACTTCCTCTTCCTCCTGGCAAAGGATGCACGTAAGAACTTCTTTCTCAGGCACGGACGGGCCCCGCTTTGGACCCAATGCAATCTTAGAGCCTTCCTCAGCTGTTTGTAAGCTAAACAGTAGGTTACAGAAAAGATCAAATCAATAAATAGAACAATTTGAAAGGGGGTGAACATGGGTCTGACATTTTCCAGCCCACACCATGAAGGATGCACATTTAAATGGTCAACATCAGTTAAAAGTTGATTTTTGAAATATCAATTGTTGCTTTTACTTTATTATTATTATCAATTACAAATTAGCAATATAGCTTACCAAATAGTGATCCAATATTTTTAATTAAAAGTGAAAAGAAAAGGAACCTCACGAGGGCGGTATGGCAGACCACCCGTGAGAACATTCCAGCAAAGTAATTAAAAAGAACAAAAAAAATAGTATGAAAGAAAAATGACAGGAAAGAAAGGAATGAGAGAGAGAGAGAGAGAGAGAAATAAGGAAGAGGTGACCTCCGACCAGGATAACACAACAAAGGGGTGTAAATAATTCTAAGATGTTATATTTAGAAGAAAAATAAAAAGGGGACGTTGGGGATAGGATGAAAGCGTTTTAGAAACCAAGTGTGGTGGGGGGGGATAGTACCCTGAGAGGTCAACCAAGGGGCCCATGTTTTATTAAATGTTTTGAAGGAGTTACGTATATTAGCCGTTATATGCTCCATTTTATAGACATACGAAATACGGGACATAATCGCTTGCAAAGGGGCTGGGGCGACTTTTTCCAGTCAGCAGCAATTTGACATGTCATAGCCGATATTATATGACGGTATAGGTGACGGGTAAGGGTGATAATTTCCTTCTATGGATTAGTAATTTTTGGATAAAACTGCAGATTTCTCTCACTTACTGATTCTCTCATCCTATTACATTTCCATCTGTGACTCACTATAGAATCTGTTTAATCTTACACTGTATTCAGCTTCATGAATAACATGCATGTGGACACTTACTTCTCAATGTTACACAATTGTATAGCTTATTGATCATACATACTATCCAGCTAACAATGTTCATACAGACTGTATTTGGCTAGGGTTGGGAGCATTTGGTCTACAGCATGATGGTCGACAGTCATTAGGTCGACACCATTAGGGAAAAGGTCGACATGGTTCTAGGTCGAAAGGTCATTAGTTTGAGGGGTCGTTAGTTCGACAGTCAAAAGGTCGACATGGGGTTTTTCACTGTTTTAATGACCTGAATGTCAACAGAGTCGACATGGACACAGTTTTAAGTGCACCGCTGCGCTCGCTATGCGTCGGGCACACTATTTTATTCTCCCACCATGCCCTAGTGGATGGTAGGGCATGAAATACCACCTGTCGTCACATGTCGGCTCAAAAAAACAGTGAAAAACCCCGTCGACCTTTTGACTGTCGACCTAGACAATGTCGAACGAACGACCTTTCGACCTAGAACCATGTCAACCTTTTCCTATGTCGACCTAGACCCATGTCGACCTAATGGTGTCGACCTAATGACTGTCTACCATCATGCTGTAGACCAAATGACCGCATCCCTTTGGCTAAGCCTAACTGGTTAACTGGAGCCTGACTGATGATTTCCATAATGGCAAGGGCTTAAGTAAAGTAGGCTAGGTGCCCTGATTATTACCCTGTATCATAGTCAGCTTGCTTATCAAATTAGTTATGGGCTTCTTATACAAGAGTGAACTGAGCTTACTGACAGATTACTAATAATTGTAAATTGATTAAGGGGGAAATTTACTAAAGGAAATTTGTGAAAAAAAGGTGTATTTGTATCCAGAAATACACTTATTTTTGACATTTACTATCCCGAAAATACGGCAATTCGTATTCGTATTGATAGCACATCAATACGACTACAAATTGCCGTATTTTCGGGATAGTAAATGTCAAAAATAAGTGTATTTCTGGATACAAATACACCAAATTTTTTACAAAATTTACGACTGTCGAACCCCTATACCACACCCTATAGCACTGCTTGGGCTCATTAGACTGATTTCCAGCATGGGCGGTATTCAATTAGTGTGGTATTTTTTCCGGCTAGCTGAAAGAAAAAAAAGGGGACTTTCCCTATTCAAATGCATTTTTTTCTGCTGATGCAGTTTCCCTTTTGTAAAAAGTTGAAACTGCATCGGCAGAAAATTGGAAATGGATGCAGTTTCGATTTATACATGTGGATCGCCAATTAATTTGCCTATCCACGTGTTTTCGGGCAGTCAAAAAACTATCACTTTCATTGAATAGGTCGAATGTAAACTTGACCGAAAATCACTGAAATGTGCAGATTTTTCGACTGTCGGAAAAATTGACACTAATTGAATAGCCCCCTATGTCCTGAAAATATCGTACCCAGATCCCTTCAGTAAGTAAACAGTGAATTTGGTAGGATTTCCCCCCCTTGATATATACATACTAGACATTCAAATGTACAAACTTTATTTTTTCTATTCCTCCAGTCTGTCAGCAGAAGTGAGAGCAGAATCTCTTCCAAACACACATTGCAAGTCCTTTATTGTGAAACCTTTAAAATACAGATCTCTTACTTCTCCACAGTGGGGGTCTCACAAACTTCTGGAGTAGTGTCATAAAGAAACTTGTTTGTTTCAATAAAATTCTTTTGCAGAGCAGACATCTGTGCCATGATCATCTGCCGGTGAAGTCTTGCGGCCTCTGCCTTCCGTCTCCTGTTTTCCTTCTCTTGGATGCTCTGTCCCTACCAGTGGAAAGGTTGCACACATTTCAATTTACAACTAGCCATTGACTATAGAATCTGTTACAGTACCTTTTATATCCCTTTCAGACAAGCAGCAAAAGCCTGGTTTATTTCACATGAATGGGCAGCATGCTGGATTTTGCCTGGTCTGAAAAGGTCTTTAAAAGAAAAAACCTGGACTAAGGGACCCGGCATTTCAACCCACGTAGTTACCAGTGGATTATAAATGGGTAACCAGGTCGCTGCTACCTGGGACCTATTTACAGCATAGAAAGAGCCGGTGCTGGGAGACGATCCAATCTCCAAGCTCCAGCACTGTATCTGTGTGCGGTGATGTCACAGACCCAGCAGAAAGCCAGGTCCAGCCGTTCTGAAGGGGGAATCAGCCCGATTCGCTTCCAGGTTGGACCTGTGTACAAAGGAGGTTATTCTGGTTGACTCGCAAGACTGCGAATTTATGTGAGTCCCCCCAGATGCTGATGTCAGCTGCCCGCCCCATAGAGGAATTACCATGAGAACGGCCATGTACTCAAGATAGCGAAGAAAAAGAAAATAGAAACGATGAGCTGATGAATCTGTCCTGTGGGCCCTCTAGTCTAGCAAGAAGGAGATATGGAAGAGTTAACACTTTGGTGTTTAAAGTAGCAACTTCTACTATCCCCAGGGACTAATGTCCCGCAATTGCTTGATTGTGAAAGTAAGCTGGCCATACACCTAAAGATAACTCCATTCTGGCTGGTTGGAACAAAAAAAGTTTTTGGCAGTTTTACAGCATTTCGAAGCAAACGGTCAACAGTCATTTGCTGCTCCCATAAGTCACCAGATGTTTGTTCCAATCAGCCAGATCGGACATAAATCTTTAGGTGTATGGCCAGCTTCTCCTGCCCTCTGCTTCCCTCCAATCTTCTTGTACTGTTCTAAATACTCTAGTGTTCTCTTCTGCATTCCAGCTCCAGAATGGGTGCAGTTCTGTAGTACAATACTTTTTGGGTTTTTGTTCACTGCTTTGCATTTGTACTGTATGTTTGTGAAAATAAATAAAAGAGAGAAAGAGGGGCACCTGGTTTTACACTGTAGAGATAATAGCTACGCCTACATGGCTTACCTCATCTGCTTTGCTGGCATGAGATGGTGACATGGCCATTGCCGTCTGCCCAGATTTCTCATGGAGTCTTTTCACAGTTTCCAACATCTAAAATAAAATATACTTATTCAAACAGACAGGATTAGCAGATGTTCATTACTGGTGACACGCCAGGCCTCAGTGACCGTTAGGAGAAAGCTACACCAATCACAGACAAGACACCTTCTCGTCTACCAACCTACCTCCATTTAGGCTGAGGCCACACATAGCGGCCAAGCGGATACCTTTCAGCTGGACCCGATTGGCCAGAAGGAGGCTGTGTGGGGTCACACACAGTGTTGTGGCTGGATCCTGCAGAGCTGGACCAGATTTCAAGGGGAACACAGCCACACTGTGTGAACATGTACATTGCAATGTATGCGTTCACCTTGGAATATGGTCATCCCGCCGGATCCCGTTCTGTTCAACCGCAGTATGCTGCAGCAGGATCCAGCAGCTGTGGCCCCGCTGGGTATGTGTGGGTGGCCGCATAGGAGCATTTGCGCAGGCTCCTACCAGCCAAGTGGGTCCCGTTGCGCTATGTGTGGCCCCAGCCTTACTGTTAGAATGGTTCACTTAACAAAATGCAACAAGAAAAAAGAGAATGCAGAATAAAGAAGTCAAAATAATACATTTTTATACACCTGACCCTCCTGAAAGAAGATGTTTTAATGGCAAATAAAAATAATCACGATAAATAAAGGTCTTTACCTGCCGCACCCAGTTGATCATATCCTTCTGAGCTTCAAGTTGTGCCAAACTTTTTAGTTGTTCTAGAATGCTGACGAGACTGGAGGCGTTGACATCTGCGCTGCTCAGTCCTGCACAAGCATTAATACACATGTTTATGTCAGCTGTACATTACAAGAATATAGATAATGGGTTGTTATGAGTTGCACAACCTATTCTAACTAGGGCTCTCTCCTTATATAGGCACACTCTTCTGCTAGACACATAGCGCACAGGACCGGGGTCAGAGCAGGAGATGACTCTCCGATAGTTAGGAGTGCACCCATACACTAGACAATGTATGGGGGAAATCACATTTACAGCCTCTGAATGATGATTGGGTGGGTTGGACAGGTTTGTTAATCAAACGGTTTTCCAGTAGGCTGTGACCATTATCGGTCAGTGCCATCGCATGATCATGTTGCAGTGTATGGACAGCTTAGCCACGTATAGCAGCCAAGCAGAACCCACTTGGAGGCTGTGTGGGGTCACATGTATCAGTGTGGCCTGCTCATGCATAACAGGATACGGCCACCACAAACCAGATTTTTAGTGCGGCACAGCTGTGCTGTGTGAAGACATACATTGCACTGTATGTGTTCTTCCCAAAAAACTGCCATTTGGTCCTACCGCAGCGGCTGTGGCTTGGCGGCCCAATAGGAGCAAATGTGCAGGCTCCTTGCTGCAAAGCGGAACCTGCTGAATGGGACCCACTTGGCCGC
Source organism: Crinia signifera (assembly GCF_055691185.1). Taxonomy (NCBI): domain Eukaryota; kingdom Metazoa; phylum Chordata; class Amphibia; order Anura; family Myobatrachidae; genus Crinia; species Crinia signifera. The sequence goes on along the minus strand of NC_139228.1, from coordinate 38,374,363 downwards.
TATGTGTGGCCCCAGCCTTATATTCCAGTCAGACAAATAATCCTGGTTTATCTTCAAGGTCATGGGTAACAGGAAGAGGATGTCAACTGCCCAATGACTGGATGTGAAGAATGGCCAGCACCAAGACTCCAATAACAAGCAGCACTCAGATGGAGCGCTCTCCTTTTCCATAAAAGGCACTAAATGGCCAATAATATATTAAAGACTGTGTGTTTTTGAGCTGAATAATACAATTAAATAACAATTATTAATATAAAATGACATATTCTCATCATGCTATCTTTGAACACTCTGCAGGAGGCTTTATGCTAATGGTGTGTACACATGGCAGGATATCTGATCGCATCGGGACTCCCATCTCCCGGCATGCTAGAGGGGCACAATTTAGACTATATAGTGCAGATCTGCACTATATAGTGTTGCCTGCCCTCTCTATCTGGCTGTCGATTTGCACTCACACGGGAGCACGCATCGGCAGCGTATCGGGCTCGCAAGCCCTAAAAAAGCATGCGATTTGGCTTCCGATGTTCCCTGTATCGGGAACATCGGAAGCCAAATCTTACCGTGTGTACACACTATTAGAAAGATAACCCCTGAACAATGGGGGGGGGGGGGGGTTTGATGCAACAAACTTTCATTATTGGCAGTACAGATACATAACATGAGGAAAAAGGTGACAATGCTGTGGGATTAAGAGCAAACAATCTAATAGAGGGTACACATGGTGAGATATGCACTATGTTTCTATTTGATTTTGCTAATAGAAGCAAATTCGAATAGGCATTGAATGGTTTTTCTACATTCGATGCAGATTCGACCCCAATGCGCGCTCCCGTGTAGTGTAAAATCGAATAGAAAAATCGTTATGGCAGGAAAGACTATACAGTACAGATCTGTACTATATAGTCAAATCAAATGCATTTTGCATCCAAATCGAATCGGGATCCAATTCCAAGCAAAATTGCTCCGTGTGTACCCACTATAACAGTAGATGCAACTCATTCCAAAGACAAAAAGGGAACACGTTTTCACCAACAATCCTAAACAGACAAAAATACTAACGACCACAAACATCACATAATCAAAAATCCCTTTTAAGACGGTCTTACTTGATGCCTTGTGATAAAAATCAAACATTACTTCTTCCTCGGCAGCCTTATGTAGCTGCTGCTTTTCTTCTATTAAACCAAGGGCGATAATATGCAGTGCCTGTGATGGGAGACAGATAGAATGCAATCTGGTAAGCAGCCTGGGAGTACATTCTGATGGATATATTGATTAGGATATTATCAGAAGGTGGTCAGGTGTTTAAATCAGATTAATTAAAAATGTATTATTATCTTTACAATGTCATCAATATAGGAATCCAAACATGTCTGCAATGTTTATGCTAAATAAAGTTTTATTGAAGTTTCAGGATCAAATGGAACAGGTAGCAAATAAACTCAGGGGGAGAGGTATAAAGCAGTGAGAAGAGTGGAGAAGTGTGAGAGTGGAGAACCGGATGCTACTTATAATTTTATATAATGCACTTGATAAAGGTTACTTGGTTGCCATGGGCAACTTCTGCACTGGTGCACTACTCCACTCTTTTCAAAGCCTTTGAGACAGAATAAAAGGACACACGGGGTGTAATGTAATAGGATGAGCGGTTCAGAAAGTGAGAGATTTGGTAAGAAATCTCCAGTTTTTTTAAAGCGGCAATCATTTACACTGCAAAATCAATCTGGTTTTGCCCCATACACACTAAGCAATATTGGTAACAATATCGTCTAGTGTGTACACTCAATATCGTTAAAAATGCAGGCTCCCGATGATAGAGGTCTTCCAAACATGAAGGTCAATTTGGCAATATAGCCAAACGACTTGCATGTTTAGCGGTTCCCGGTGACGTCACTAAACGATTATGGCAGCCAATATTGTTGAGTGTGAATGATTAACTAGATCGGCCCTGGCCCCTGTTGGCTAGTGTGTATGGGGCTATACAAATCCAACTCCACCACCACTATCAGTAATGAGCCTGTGGATCACTAGGATTTAATGCAGGTAGAGGAGAGAACCATTAGTATTGACAAACTAGACCCATCATAGGAACTCACTCTCATAAGAATGGAGGTGTGGGGTGCTGATCAATCAGTCCACGCCTATGCTGCAATCCTCTCATTTAAATGACTTCTGATGCTTTAAAAAGTGGAATATATAGGTCCCAGCATCATATGACCTACCTTCCCTTGTGTGGTCTAGGTCAGTGCTTAAATCCAGTTCCTGGGACACACTAACAGTGCATGTTTTCTAGGTCTCCTCACACACAAGTAAAGTAATTAATATCACTTTTAAAATGTGTCCATCAGTAATAACTAGACCTGTGATTCAGCACGGGGTCAAGAAGCACGAGTCTGGGGGGCGTGGCCACGGCGGCAATGGAGTAACACGCTAGACGCTGTGCTCCTCCAAAGAAATCCTGTACTTAACCCTCCTGCTCTCCCCCCGGGGGTTGGGACCTACCCCTGCTGTCTGGCGATCACCCACTGGAGCTGCTGGGCTGTCTCCTCCGGTGTCGGCTGCCTTCATCCTCTCCGGGCGCCGCTATCCCCCACCGCGTGCTGTGACCCCGGGACCTCACAGCGCAACACGCTGTTCTGCCTGCCTGAGACGGAGACGCTGCCGGCGCTTGCCTCTGCTCCCCGTGATAGTGCTGGACGGGCACGCTGAACTGCCGCACACACCAGGTACCCTGAGCTTGCTCTCTCCCCACCGGTTGAGACCCTGGTGCGCGGGACGGGGGACACCCCCCATCTTCATTGCTCCTGAAGCCGCCATCTTCCCGCTCTGAGCTGCCAGCCTCCCACTGCACAGACCTCATAAGTGACACTCTCTCTCAGCCCACGATCGATGTAAAAGGTGTGGGGTGGGCTTCACCTCCTCACCAGCAACATAGCAGGACTATTAAGGCATATACCCCATCATACAGGGCTGTGTCCATTCTGCTCTGAGCTGCATATCCAGGTCTGCTGGCTTATCTCCTTGCTATCACTCCATCCTGCGGCGGAGAGGACCTTCTATAAGCTTATAAAACAGACATATCTGATTACTGGGGCTACAGCTTACACCCTACGTTCACCTGCACCAGGCTGAGCTACCTGTGCCCCCACTTACCTCACGCTCCTTTTTACTAATCGAATGAACATGGGGAAATCCAATGCCGCTGCCAAACTGGAGAAATATACCAGGAACCCTCCTACCCCTCGCTCGGCCGAGTCGGCTGCACCGGTCCCTGACCCCTCTCTCCCGCCCCCCACGACTTTTGATACAGCTGACCCGCCATTGGACCCTATGCAAAAGGTGCTAGATGCTCTATTAGCCAGTGAAACCAGACTCACTGACAAGATTGCTCAAGTTCAATTTGACCTTTCCACATTCCGTCAAGACCTACAGCGGGTGCGCGAGAGGGTTGGAGAGGTTGAGACCCGCGTCTCCACAATTGAGGACAATCTTACTCCTATTGAACGCCGCACGACCACTCTGGAATCGCAGATGGATGAGGTCCAAAAGAAACTCACAGACATGGAGGGGCGTCTACGACGCAATAATGTCCGCCTTGTTGGCCTCCCCGAGAGGGAGGAGGGCTCCTCCCCTGAAAGGTTTCTCGAAAAATGGCTTGTGGAGTCATTTGGCCTAGAGGAGTTCTCCTCTCACTTTGCTGTGGAGCGTGCTCACCGGGTCCCCATGCGCCCACTACCTCCTGGCGCCCCACCTCGCACCCTCATAGCACGGTTTCTCCACTACCAAGATAGAGATGCAGTTCTACGCCTGGCACGCACAAAGGGGCCACTTACATGGAAAGGCTCCAACATCTCTGTATTTCCCGATTTCGCAATGGGAGTCCAGAAAGACAGGGCCCAGTTTCTCCCAATCAAACGGCGCCTGCGGGAGCTACAAATCCCATATGCTATGTTATTCCCTTCAAAACTGAGAGTTGTGGCGGATGGTGTGACAAAGTTTTTTCAGACCCCCAAGGAGGCGGCTGTCTGGCTGGACCGCCATAGACCTGCTAGGCATGCTTTGGACAATGACTGATCCCCATCGGCCCTCTGAGGTTGAGTATACCTCTATCCTCCTCGCCATGTTTCTTTTACTCTTACTGAATCACCAAATGTTATGCTGTTTCTAGCTAATGCGGATTATGCTTAATGTATGTCATCCAGCATGTGATTTGTGGGATAGATGATATTGATCCTTACGATCATTTGTCGGGCTTCAGGCAACACCTCCGCGTTGCCCCTAAATACATATATCTGTTATTTGCTGATTATATATACTAATATGCAGGGGCTCTACATTGGGCTGGTTCCCTCCCCCCGGGTGGAGATCGATATAATTTAAACCACCTTGGAGGGGCTCCAATTGCTGAGTTGTCATTACATTTCTGGCCCCCATATGGGGTTTTTGTGGTGTTTTCCTTTTTTTTTTTTTTTCTTCTCTTTTTCTATGGATAGTAACTAGCAGCTAGTCCTATACTGGCTGATCTTTGTTCCCAATTCTGGGATGTTTAGCTTTTGTTCGGGAATTAGGCATATCTCGGGTTGGGTGGGGTATGCGGGGTGGGTTTGGGTGGTTACGGGTTTTGATGTTTTTTTGTTTTCTTTAATGCTATATGATGCTCTTGATGTATTTGTTTCATCGCTAATCCCTCCCTGGTATTGTGTTTGGGTGAGATGGTCGGTGATGGGCCTTGTGTTCACAAATTCCCTACTCCCCACGGATTATGGCTAGACTTAGTTTTCTCAGTTGGAACGTTCGTGGACTGAACGACAAGCTTAAGCGCTCCCTAGTGCTTGGCCAAATTAAGAAATATTCTCCTGACATAGTCTGTCTGAGTGAAACACACTTAACGGGTACAAAAGTCTTAACACTCAAAAAACCTTGGGTGGGATGGGCTTACCACTCCACATATACCTCCGCCTCCAGAGGGGTGTCCATTGTGATTCGTCGGACTGTGCCATTTTCCATGGAAAAGGTGCAAACAGATCCGAATGGGCGCTATGTGTTCCTAAAATGTACACTCAACTCCGTTTCAGTTATTCTAGCAGCAATGTATATTCCCCCGCCCTATTCCCATGACCTTCTCAAAAAATTAGCTAGTTTTATGGCTCTATACCCCTCCACCCCAATAATATGTCTCGGTGACTTTAATAATGTCCTTAATCCACAACTTGATAGGCTAACCTCCTCTGTCCCCTCATCTCACATACACTCCACATCGTTCGCAAAGTTACTCCTTGAGATGGGTTTGGTTGATGCCTGGCGTGAAAAGCACCCAAATTTGAAGCAATACTCCTGCTTCTCCCTCTCCCATTCCTCCTTTTCGAGGATCGACCTTGCCCTTCTCACAAGAGATCTCTTGCCACGCACTAGTCATGTTAAATACGAAAGTAGAGGTGTATCTGACCACTCCCCCATTACTTTATCCCTTGATTTCAGCTGCCAGGCTGGACAGAGGATCTGGAAGCTTAATCCCTTCTGGCTTGAACGCATGGGTCCTGTGACGGAGCTTGAGGCTGCATGGGAAGAGTTCTTTCTGTACAATTCTTCCGGTGTCTCCCCTATGACTCTGTGGGATACTTTCAAGGCATTTGCTAGGGGCACCCTCATTCGTACTATTTCTAATCTAAAGGCCTCATATAGACAACAGGAGGGGGACTTAGAATTAGCTTGCACTACTGCGGAACTCGCATATCTAGCAGACCGCTCAGATGCCTTAAAATTAGTGTGGTTACAGAACCAAAGGGAATGGATATCGTATCTGGAGGATAAGGCCAAATATAAACTTCTATTCTCGTCCCACTCGGCCTACGCTACTGCGGACAGGCCAGGTAGCTTCTTGGCCCACTTAGCTAAAGGGGATCGTGCGAATAGCACCGTGGTGGAAATACGACACCCTGACGGATCCAGAGCTATACATACTCCTGACATAGCAGATGCCTTTGTCGCCTTCTACAGTAGGCTATATGAGACCAGGCTGGTTTGTGGTTCTGATGAACTAAAATCTTATGTGGGTAGTATCCCTCTCCCTTCTCTTACTGTTGAGGCCTCTAGACTATTAGACTCCCCTCTTACCCTCGAAGAGGTAGTAACTGCTGTAAAATCCTTCCCTTCTAAAAAAGCTCCGGGTACCGATGGAATCCCAGTGGATTTCTATAAAAAACACTTAGATTTCTTTGCTCCACGGCTACTTACCCTTTTCTGCCAGCTGTTAGAGGAGGATGCTCTTCCACCCTCTATGTCGGAGGCCCTGATTAATCTTATACCTAAACCGGGTAAAGATCCCACTCTACCTGAATCATACCGCCCTATCTCCCTCCTCCCCACGGATATTAAGATCCTTGCTAAGATCCTTGCCATAAGACTGAACCGGGTCATTGAACATATTATACACCCGGACCAGACTGGGTTCATGCCTCATAAATCCACTTCTATCAACTTACGACGGCTCTACACCCACCTTCAGTCTCCTCGGGGGGATTCCCACTCCTCGGTCATAGTCTCTCTTGATGCTGCCAAGGCATTTGACTCCGTGGAGTGGGATCTCCTCTGGGAGGTGATGAGATCCATGGGTATTGGTCCAATCTTTATAAGATATGTTAAACTTATGTACTCGGGGCCTGTGGCACGGATCTCTGTCAATGGTTTTGTTTCCTCCTCTTTTCCCTTGTCTCGAGGTACTAGACAGGGATGTCCCCTCTCCCCTACACTATTCGCGATTGCAATAGAGCCCCTAGCTTGTCTAATCAGACAATCCCCTGTTATACGTGGCTTGTCTGTAGGAAATAGAGAGGATAAAATTGCTTTGTATGCAGATGACGTCCTGCTGTTCCTACGGAATTATGCAGAATCTATGCCCATGCTCCTCGAACTTATTAACCAGTTTGGGAAATATTCTGGACTGTTGATCAACTGGGATAAATCCTGCATAATGCCACTGACTGGGAAGTGTCCGTCCGTCCCGGAGGTTTCATTACCCTTGCGGTGGTCTGACTCCTTCAAATACCTAGGTATCTTCATCTCTAACGATCACCGTTTATTTATACCATTGAACCTAGACCCACTGATTACGCTACTCCGCTCTAAGGTTAGCTCATGGACTAAATTACCTCTTACCCTGACAGGCAGGGTAAATTTAATTAAAATGGTTTACCAGCCAAAACTACTATATGTACTCCAACAATCCCCTGTATATATTCCTCAGAAATTCTTCCATGCAATTAACGGCCTACTGTCCTCGCTAGTCTGGGCTCATAAACGTCCGCGTATAAAACTTACTGTCCTGACGCGACCTAGGGAACGGGGTGGTTTGGGACTCCCAGCATTTAGGATGTATTACTTTGCTTCCCAACTGTTGTTTATTTGGCAGTGGCTGAATGACTGTGATCCCTCTGCCCTCCACTCCCAACTTCTCTCGCAGATTCACCCCCCTCTCTCCCCTCTACAGCTTCTACTTAGCACCAACACCAACTTCACTACGGTCCCCTTAATTAGACAGGCAATCTTAATCTGGAAGCAGGTCCATCTCCTCCTGGGTGGGCAGGGATGGGACCCCCAAACTTCATTACACAATCCCCTACGTCTCCGCGAAATAGCACATCTACAAGTCCACACCGTCTGGGCCAAATGGGGTATCTCTACATTAGGTGATCTATACGTGGACAATGTACTTAAGACCTTCCAAACCCTTCACTCTGAATTCTCTGTACCAAATTCTTACTTTTTTAGGTATCTTCAACTACGCCATGCCCTCTCTGCTCAATTTCAGAGCTCCCCCCTGACCCTATTAGATTCCCCTGTAAAGGCCATGGTTATGAACATCACCAATGCTCACTTAGTTTCTCACTTTTATGCAAGACTCCAGCTGCATATACACTCAGACACCATACCGCGGCTCCGAGCTACCTGGGAAACTGATTTGGGTCCCTTAGACGATGAGACCTGAGAATTGGCACTCTCTAGTCCTCGTATCTCAACTTTAACGGTTAGGTTCCAACAGATCCAATTTTTTATCTTGCACAGGATATACTATACCCCGGACAGACTGTGCCATCTTGGTAGCATCCCGGCTCCGGTGTGCCCTAAGTGTGGTGCACTGGATGGCTCCTTTTGGCATCTGATCTGGTCATGTCCCCATGTAGCGGCCTTCTGGTCGGGAGTCATCGAGGCTATTCGCATCACAGGCATCCCGAGAGATGTCCTCACACCAGCAGTATGTATACTGGGCACTCTGGAAGAGGAGTCCTTGGACTACCCGACCAGGCGATACGTGATAAATCTATGTACCCTGGCCAAGGTGTGCATTGCCAGAACCTGGCTCGCTAAGAATTTCCCTACTACACAAACTTGGCTTAAGCTAGTTAATGAAACCATTTCCCACGAGAAATTTACATATCTAGCCAGGAAAGCCGGACATAAGTTTCAAACTGTTTGGTTTAGGTGGCTGGACTCACAATACGCCATCTGTGAGGTCTAAGCCTTCGTTGCCCGGTCACCCCCTGAGGCCCATTGCCGACCACTACTAGCAATGCCTTATTCTCTTACGCACTTTTGTAACTAATAATTTATGGGATCTACCACTCTTTTTGCTACACCCTTTCAATACCCTTATTCAGCAATCTGAATATATACATGTTAATAGTCATCATCCACAATTGATTGTGATGTTATTCCAAGATTGATATGATCTGTAATTGAATGCATCTGAGCATCTGTTTGTTTTTTTATTTTACTTTATTGTTATGTTTGTATCTCAACTCACAAAATTGACAATAAAAATTATTGCATTTAAAAAAAAAAGAAGCACGAGTCTATACGAGCACAGTGAGTCCTGGGCTTAGTTGATGTTTCCTTATAATACTACTACTTTTGGGCAATTTGTTTGGATGACAGAGTGCCACAAAGTGATCTTCCCCCCCATTATGTCCTATTCATCTTTCTCATACAAGTCCTGCTCTAGGACATGGCTAGTGCACACAACAAGCGACCACGTCACTGTACCATTTGTATCATGCCTTCTGTCCACATGACTGGGTCTTCTGCTGCTGCCCTCTGTAAGATAGTCCGGAGAAGGTGCATCATCACATCACAGCACAGAAGGTTGCTCACATTACGGAAAGCTGGACTGAATTCTGGAGGTGGCGGTGGCGGTAATGCTGTACAGATGAAAAATAAAACCTCTTACAGAAACCAATTCATTGCACCCTGTTCCACTTCATGCTCTTAGATCAGTGGTTCCCAAACTGTGTGCCCTGGCACCCTGGGGTGCCGCTGAGCACTTGCAGGGGTGCCCTGGGATAGAGGTCCCAGGACCAATTTAAAGTATTCATGGTCAGTATAATAGACAAAACCAGTGCTGGTGGTTTCCAATCATAAAATATGTGGACAATCAGAAGTGAATCCTGTCCCAAAATAACTGACCCCAATTTACTTAATTTAATATTTTTTTCTAAATTACTCAATAAGAAACTCTTTGCCTAGGGGTGCCACAAAAAAATGTCTGATACACTAGGGCGCCGTGATTGGATAAAGATTGGGAACCACTGTCTTAGATACATGAACGGTTTGGGTTAATGATTTGTGTATCACACAGGTTTACCTTCAGAACTATTTTCCTTTTTACGTCTTTTCTTCTGTGTGTGCTCAGCCTAAATGTACAAATAGAAATATAGTGTTATATTATACTGAAGGTGCTGTAGTAAAAATGTCATCTATGTGCAACATGATACAATTGAAGGAAATAGAATTGCTCCTAGTACAGAGAGCGGATAATAAGGTGACTAGTAAACCACGTATTGTATACTTTTAAATTATTTTATAGCTTTCTGTTGGTCATAGGGTGAAATGAAAGCACTCAATTTACTCCTAAACCCAATTATAAAGTAGAGGGTTGACACGAATGAGAGCACAAGAGAGAGAAGAGATGTAAAGATATACTTTAGTGTTCATTCTAGCACCCGCTATCTTTAAAAACCCATGCAGTTCCTCTTCCCTGTCTGGGGTGTCGCTGTCTGCTGTGGTGTTTTCTAGCACAAGTCTGGTTTGCATATCAGTGTTGATGTACAGACCTCACTATGCTAGAAGCACTACAGACAGCGACACCCAAGGCAGGGAAGAGGAACTGTGTGAGTTTTCAAAGACAGCGGGTGCTAGAATGAACACTATACTTTATAATATGTATATATGTTTTACCTGACTCATAAGCAGACATAAACAGCCACATGAATAGGCTAAAAGCCAGTAAAAGAAATGGATGATCATGCTAATATAACACAAACAGCATGCACAAGCAGAGTACTGCACCATGGGCTGACATGAACCGGTTATGTGCAAGTATCAGAATCTCTATGTTATTATCATTGGCTAAAGACAAATGCCATTTTCCCACTATTCTAGGACTCCATCGCAACCAATCCAAATGATAAAACATGTATGTGTGAGACACTGCCCAATGGTTTCAAATTTGCAAACGATTAACAAATGAAGATTTGCCAGATTAGGTTACCTTACTGCGCTGGGTTTTGGTGTAGTGATAGAAAAACACATTGAATTGGTCAAGGTATTCATCCTTCAGTTCATACACGCCATGTCCGGATACTCCTGGCTTCCTAAATAACAGAATTTCTAATGTTATCATTTGTCAGAGCCCTAAGATTATATAACTGTAAGACTTGGCAAATGAACATTGTAGGGATTTCATTATTTGTCTTCGACTCTCAAGCTGCGGCTTATGTGTCCCTCACAAGTCATGTTTAAGGGTCAGATCCATTGTTTGCCCTTGCAAAGTATAGCTGCTGCGGTACATTGGGTGCCAGACGGAGTCCCGACAGTTGGGATTCCGACAGTCATTTACCCAACGTCGGGATCCCGACTGTTATAACACAGACAGACGGGTTCCCGACGACCACCGGCTATTCTCTCTCGTGGAGTTCCACGACCCCCATAGAGGGAGAATAGAATAGGTGGCGAGCGTAGCAAGCCCGCAAGGGGCTTTGTTGCGCTCGCCATGCTGTCTGAGTCCGGCCAGTCGGGATCCCGACGTTGGGCTAATGACTGTCGGGATCCCGACTGTCGGAACCCTATACCACACCTGGTACATTACGGCTGTTCAGGAAGGAGAAACGGTTGACAACAAGCAGTTGGCAGCCGTTCACAGAAGGGATTTCTTGTGGGAGGCACACTTTTATGTAATAAGTAATGATTGTAATAAAACGTAAATAAACAAAACAAAATGGAGAGCAGCGCTGTAAATGATATAAATATAAAACGGGTGAATCAATTTAAAATGCACTTTTAATAAAGCATACTATTTAACCCAATAAAAAACAATATAAAACATTAAAAACAGCATCAGATGTAACCAGACTATTGGAATTGATGAATATACCCAATTGCAGAGATTGGTATATAACCTGCACTGTCCACAATCACAGTTGTACCACTTTATGATGGAGTCCACACGGCATTTGATCCTGCATTTCACTGGACTACACGCCAGCTTTATCAAGGTGTGATAAAGCTTGCTAAAGCTGGCGTGTAGTCCAGTGAAACACGTAACATTATCACAAGAGCTCTAAACAAGGCCGTGTCTACACATTGCGTTTTGACAGGTCCCTTTTAAAGGGACCTGTTTCGCAGGAAGGAGCCTGCACTTATAAATCTATGGCTGCGTCTATACATTGCGCTTTAGCAGGATGCAGATGAACAGGAGCTGTTTAGCAGGATGCTTACTCAATATACACAAGCTTGCTGCATCCTGCATAGACACAAGAAACTGCATCCTGCTAAACAGGATCCTGTTAGACTGCATCCTGCTAAAACGCAATGTGTAGACGCAGCCTAACATAACTATGGGCACTGCACAGAACACCACACCAACTATAGACTTTCAACCTACAAAATATATTTGACATTTTGTTTAGATCTATAATAGCACAATTAGTTTAAAATTAGTTTACAATATTATACACTTAAGGGACAGTTTACAGATATTTGCTGCACGTTCCTGCAACCTCTAAATGGGGTTCTTGATAGATCTGTTAGAGAATACGGTACTCTTTACCTAGCACGGCGCCCATCGCGGGCATTGAATGCACTACAAAATCGGGTGCGACGCGACGCCCGCGATTTCCCATAGGGACCAATGTTAAATTTCTCAATTGACCCGATTTTTCTGTTCAATGCCTCAATTGACACGATTTTTCCATAGTGGGGTGGCGTTAACAATTGTGGGGGCCATTTCACACTTCAGGGTGGCTATTTGGCCTCTGTGGGCCATTTAACATTGATTCCTATGGAAAAATCGTGTCAATTGAGGCATTGAACAGAAAAATCGGGTCAATTGAGAAATTTAACATTGGTCCCTATGGGAAATCGCGGGCATCGCGTCGGTCGCGTCGCACCCGATTTTGTAGTGCATTCAATGCCCGCGATGACCGCGATTTTTTTACCTGCGATGCCCACGATCAAAATCGTGGGCGCCGTGCTAGGTAAAGAGTACTGAGAATACATATTTGCTCTAAGAACAGGCACATGGAACGGGAGTTTTATATATTATGGTTTCTTTTATTTCTTTGCTAATAATGAGACAAAGGAATAATTCAAATGAAGACTAATAAAGATCAAACATGGGCCTCTGTTAATACGCCGTTATATCTTTGCCACTCATGCACATATCTTTTAAACACCCTTTTTGTATATATTTAGAGAAATCTCAATGCCATGTGCCCTGGTCTCCTATTTCTATCTTGGTTTATGATATAAAAGTTTACACATTAGAACACACTGTTCTAAGCTACTCACATTTCTAACATTATCTTCAGTTCCCCACAATCTGGGTCAACATAATTCAGCCCTTGGTACTACATCCAAAAATGTTTCCATTGCTGGCTTGAGTACTTGTTATGTATGCTGTTATTGCTTGAGCTAATGCTTCTATTTCGGCTGGTATAATGACTGTACAAATGGAGCGCCTCCCTTCTAGTGGGTGCCTGGCGGTCAGATAGCCAACCGCCAGTCCCCCACCGGAAGGGGACACGTGCACACGAGACGCTTGCGGGTCCCCTTCCAATGGAGCTCCTCGCCGGTCCCCACCACCTCCCCTAGCCCTGCCCATCTCCCTGAAGCGGTGACGGGCAGGGTTCGCGTCCCCCTCCACCCAGAAGCTGAGACGCTCGCTCGTCCCAGTCAGATGGAGTGCCATCTCGCCAGCGGGGGCTGAGAGGTGCTCCATCTGTATTTTTACTATCTTGTTCATCAACTTGGTTATTGGAGGCCTGTGTGCCATTATGCTAACAACTTAGAAAACATGCTTTGACACCATCTAGGATAAAATGGATCGATGAGAAGAGGGATCATTTGGAAAGATCAAGTATAAATGACTTTTATAGGTGCTGCTATGAGATAAGAGTATCTATAATTTGTATAAACTATGAGGTAAGGATAGTGAATAATTAGACATGCTATAATTGATGTCTAATAAAAGTAAGTACATTGTAACTTCAATCCCCTTCTATGACAGATCTACAGCATGGCTTTATCCAATGGAAAATAAGAATATAGCATTGTTCCATCGTTTTCTTGTTTACCTCAGTTACTGATGCAACATGAGTTCTCTTGAGGGCAGAATTTACATAAAAGAAAGTAGTCACAGTGCGAAGTCTGGAGAGTATGGAGAGTGTTCTAGCACTGCAATCTGATTCTCGGCCAAAAACTGCTTCACAGAGAGAGAGAGCTGTGTGGGCTGGTGTGTTCTCCTGATTTAAACAATTTTTATCAAAGCTCTGGCCTCTTTCTTCTGATTCTACCATGAAAAGTTTCTAAAACCTTTTTGTAGCAATGTGGATTCACTGTTGCACCTTCTGGTACTTAGGACTAAAATAACTAAGATGGGAGTTCTATTGAAGATGGGTGTTGCTATGGGCAACCGAATAGATTCTACATCTTATTTATTTAGCACCTAGAAGATAATATATCAAAACAGATTGGGTTGCTATGGGCAACATTCCATCAATAAAACTCCCATCTTATTAAATTTACCTTTTAAGGCCCATAAACACTGGGCGACTGAGCTGAAAGTTGCTCAAAAAAGCATGTTTGTATGGCTTTCAGCTCAAAGCCGCCCAAAGATCCAAGCAGTTCATCTGCTGGATCTTTGTTACACACTACACAATATGCATGAAAATATCGTTATCGTGCACTTCGTAAAATCACATGGTGCATACATAGCTTAAAGGTGACAGGTAGGCACAATTTACTATAGATTTTTTACAAACAGAGTGCCATGAAAAATATGCTAGGGTGTCGTAATTCAAGAAAATTTGGGAACCACGGTTATAGATCATATACTTTTAATATTATTGTTAAAACCACATCATTATATAATTTTACACAGCAATTTATTGTATTGGCGAGATAGGAATACGCATAGTGTATTTCCAAATTCTCTCTAGTATATATTAAATCACTCACTTAAATGTGGCCACCTTGTTGATCAACTTATCCAAGCGTATGTCTGTATTTTCCTACAAACATATATAAAGAAAGCAATTCAGTGGAACAGAACACGTTTATTATTATAAATGATGGCATGTTACTGTAGTAAACGGGTAATTCTATGACAATATACACATAGGGGGGTATTCGATCTCCAATCCGACTGTCGGGACGTTCCCGACAGTCTGATTCAGGACCATTTTCGACCCATTGTGACTGTAACTTTACAGTCGTATTCAATGTTCTGACAGTCGAGTGTTGGAACGGCCGCGTTTGTCGGAAACGGCAGCTAAATTGACAATTAGCATCCGTTTCCGACAATTCAGATTTCAAACAGCAGCATTTAATAGGCGAGTGCCGCTATTTTTCTGTCGGCGGAAATACCGGCACAGATTGAATCCCCCCCCCATAGAGTCTTAAGTCCTCCATACACTATGTGACTTCTCCAAGAGGAGAAGTTTCGTGTGATGCCCGATGAATCGCCCAGGAGGATCACATACGATACATCGTATGCGGCCTTTTGCAGTCCGTTTGTTTTGGTAAATCATAGCTTTTAGCAATCTTCTGTTTAGGTACAATCATTATATTCACTGTGGGATCTGAAGTGGGAAGAAGACTTACAGTTTCAGCTAAGGCCTTGGTAATAGCGCTGTGAGCCATGGGCTCTATGCAGAGCAGATGGATGATCTCTCTCATCATACATTCCTCTCTGGTGATGCTGCTGATGCCGGGCACGTACCGCTCTCCTGTAACAGGAACAGTGTAGATATGGACTAGAGGACAACCCGCCATGCATGTGATCATGTGCAACAGTCAAGACGTGCAAAGCTACTGCTGACAGAGGTATAATTTACATTGCATTAAGCAATTCTGTCACAGGCAAATCATGTGTGATGTAATTATATAGGACACTTACAGTTCACCACTGGAAAACACGACTCAAATAATACAAAACACAGTTCTTACCAATTATGCAGATAAGCACATGCAGCATTTCTTCTATTAGAATATTCCACTGCCGGGCCAGGTCCTACAACGATACAACATAAAAATCATGTAACACCACAAACTGTAATACGTAACCTGAAGCGTTATCATATTACATAGATGTCACCTCTACACAACATGAATAAATGCTTTACCAACACTGAACTGCCTAATTACTCATCACTGCCTAATTATACCCCTTTTACACCAAAAATCCCAGATCCGACCCGGCATTTGGAACACGGATCCAAGCCAGGTCGGATCCAGGAATTTCACCATTTACACTGCGGTGCCTACCCACAGTGTAGACTGAGGCGGCGCTTGGAGATGACCGCTATCACCCCTGCTGGGATCGCCGCGCTGGGAGCAAGCACAGCACCAAGGTAAGCTGCTGGGCTGCCCCCAGTCCCCGTGCACCCCCCAGCCCCTGTCTGGGAGGTGAATGGATGCCGCACACAGCCATCCATTCACCTCCTCCGCTGCTGTCTGCAAAGTACAGCAGAGCGCAGCGGAGGCTGTGTGTGCCCCCCCCCCGTCCAACCTGAGGACGCTGCGGTCCAAAGGTTGGACTTCCCCCGTTGATGTAAACGGGACCCGGGTCGAATGACCCGGCGTACCCGTTTACACTGCCCTCTCCCCAGGTCCTAGCCGTGTTCAAGCCAGGTCAGAATCTCGCTAAAAGTGCCATGTAAAGGGACACGGGGTGACCCATTTAGACCGCCGCTGACCCGGGTTTTTGCGGTGGTGTAAAAGGGTATTACTCATTGGCAGATAGTAACCAACCTCTAAAACTGGGTACACTGGAGCGATATTGAACTGATATATCACATCCGGGGGAATCAGAATGACCTATTTGGGCATATCGCTCAGTGTGCATGCCCAATATACGCACTGCCACGGTGCTGCACATCAAACCTGGCAATGTTGCCAGCATCCTGTAATATGTCAATGAAGGATTGAAAATGATTGTCCCGTCCTTCATTAATATTGGATCCAGTTCCAACTGGGCTAATGAGCTTTTGTTCCACTGTCAGAATAAATTCCCCCTAGCTCCTGTGTAGCCAGCTTAAGGCACTTTGTAAAGAATCACAAAATGCTGAAGTGCAAGCTTTTAGTGAAACCATGGGCGGAATGCTCAAAAATACTGATTCTTCCCACAAAACAGCTGCTGCCACTGCAATTAGGTTGTGGAAACACTTTAATATGTGTCCTGTCGGCTGATTCAAAGTTGCACATAATACTGATATTTCCAAAAATGGATGATGTTTTCCAACTGCGAACAAGTCCAAGTTGCTAACAAGTGACACAGCAAATGCATCCTACGTGTGTACACATGGCGGAACATTACAAAATGCAATGTTCCTGAATGGTGGCTATTCACACACTGACTTATGCACGTGAATAGGGTCTTAGCATCCGTCAGGTTCACATTTCCACAGTGCGAACAACTGCTTCGTCTACAGACATGCCAAGTGGGGTTGCTGTGTCTAAAGAGGACATCTTAGTCCTCCCACATTGAGACGCACTAATGTATACTAGGGAGGGGCTAACACTAGCATTAGCATAAAGCAGCAGGTGCATCTGTGGCAATAGTTGCTAAACTGGTCGCAGTAGCGTGTGCCCCAGACAGATAATAAAACCAGCAAAGGTCAGTTTAAGGACTGACTGTTGTCAAGACACCAGATCTAGAAGAATAAAAATGGGGACACTTGCCGCATCGTTGATAGGCGCTGAACCTTTTGTGAAGGCTTCCTGAAGCTCAAATCTGTCCAACACCATTAGAAGGAATTTGTTTGGATCCATGTATGAAGCACCAATCTAGGGAGAGAAAATTCAGCATTATGATTACCTGTGACCGCACCTTCGCTAACAAATGCACACAAGTTATCGGTTGTGAGCAGTGTTCCCTCTAAGCTGTGCGCGATCACACAACTCGACGAGCGTGCACACAGACATTACAACAGAGCGCACAAAGCAGCAGTGGTCCCTTTTTGCAGTTGTGGACTCAATTAATGTGTGTTTCATCCAGTAACTACATTCTGTGCTGTGTTTTGAATGTTTAAATGTTTAATATCATTTTGAAGTAAAGTTAACACAAATGCTGAACGTCATTTTCCAGTTATTTATGTGCACAAAAATTTTAATTTCCTACCAAAGTTGCACAGCCAAAATCTTTTGCCGCACACAGGCTTCGTAAAATGAGAGGGAACATTGGTTGTGAGAATCTCTAGTTGGTGGAGTTTTCTGAGAATGGGCGAATTTTTAAAGCAGCAATCATTTATAAGGCAAAACCAGGTTGATTTTGCATTATAAATGTTTGCCGCTTTAAAAATATGGCCATTCATGGACAAACTCCTGCATCCTATTACATATTATGTCTATGTCCAATATTTCTATGTTTATATGACAAGTTTCCTATTCAACCAGCATGCGGAGATGGTATATACAGTCCTAATAGGTTTTCCACATTAGGAGTACACAAGGAGGGAGTAACTTTTTGTTTGAAATATCATACACATATATAGATGATGTTCTGATTCTAATGGAATAATCACATGGTAATGGAGCTTTAATAGTTGTGCTGGTAATTGTCCTATAAACTCCCTCACATTGGACTTTAATGGTTTCATTGTATGTACTACCAAACCGTTTCAGACATTATATATTAAATCTGCCAATTCCCTTTCAAGCTGTCACATACCCTGAGTTAGTACTGTATGCGTAGACACACTGACAAATGACAGGATGATATAAGAATTAGTAGCTGGTCCTTTTATGACCCAGGGGATAGGAGTAAATGTACCTGCAGCATCACAATGTCTTTATCGTACATCTCCTCCCTGCAGTTGACATTCTGGTAGTAGAAAACCTACACGGAAAAATAGCAGTTGAAAAATCTGTATATCCTAAAAATATACAACCTATAGATGCTTCCTCATACACTGTAGCTGCCTCTCTCCATGCGCCAGGTCATGTACCACACTGCTAACACAGGGCACCTTTTTTGATGCAAAATATGTCTCAGGTGCAATGTGATGCAACTAGAATCCACCAAGAGACTGCACTGATTAAATTGATATGTTGCACTTGTTTGCGTGCGGAGTCTGTATATGTACACAGAGTGCTACAATGCAGCAACCATGGCTTTTTCCCATGCAAAGTACCGTTATGCGTCATATACAGACTCAGGGGGTTATTTTGGTTGATTTGCTCAGATGGTGAATGGTGGTATGCCGGCCCATCATTTGCACGGGAGATTTGCTTGTAGGGCCTGCTAAGGGATGTTACACACTAAAATCCATTCGCAGGCTGGTGGTATTTGCCCACATCATTCGATGGTCGGCGACAAATCGAATGATGGTGAAGGCATGCGCATATAAAAGGGACTCTGAAGTGACTTATATATGTGCAGACGATCGGGGGGAATTGGGCACAATACCAGTGCAGGGTCCAGAATAAATTGATAAAGGCACTCATTCCCCGCTTAGTGGAAATAGAAAAAAAAGCACTCAAATGATGAAGAAACGGTGCGATTAATCCTACAGCGTAGTTACATAGATGCAAACAGCAGTACCCGACAGCTGTTTCAACTGGCGAGCCAATTTGACTTTATGGACTTAAAGTACCGCAAGCAATCAGGCAGTCTTCCACAGATTACAATGTATTAAGCATAGATTAGAAGTTCTGCCTTTATTGTAACACATTACCTGGCTAACTATGGTGAGGCCATTTCTTTTCCACATATCTGCAGCCACCTGCCCCACCAGCACCAGACACCTCAAAGGACTTTCAACAAGAAGTTCCACCTGGAAGTCCTTCTGCACAGGGTAGAAGAATATGAAAGAAGTTACTGAGCAAGAGGTAGATAGCCACAGAAGCATGAAGGGAAATCATTAATGTCTACCATTAATAAATATAGCGATGCTGTGAATGTCCATGAAGAGGCCGATATTAGAAGCTATATAACCAAATAAGAGTTTTATATTTTAAAGCACCAGTTACAAAGTAGGAATAAGAAATAGTTTTTAGATAAACCAATATGTCATAAACTAGCACCAAAAATGATCTCACAATTCCTAGAGAGACATTTACACTTTATTTAGCGATTATTAAATATGTTGGTGTGGTTACATTTTTAGTTTATTATTGGGATGTGCAACTTCATGGGCTCAATGCAATCCAATTACTAGAACAGAGTCAAAAAATATTGCATGCGCACATGTACTCTGAGGTTTGCGGAGGAAGATGGAAGGACAAGGCAGGCGCGTCTGTCGCCTGCGCTGCCGTACACTCCTGATCTGGCCGGTGTCACAGGAAACTGTCCAACCAGAGTGAAGCCTTATGGAGGATGGTGTAGAAAGGGCACGGCAAGTGAGTCTCTCGTGCTGCGGCTGTCGGTGTGACGGCTGGAATAAAAATGCTGTCTCCCATATAAATTGATGCTTGTCGCTTGAGTAATCTGAAAATTGATGTCGGTCAGCTGGTTCCAGACTGGTATTCAGGGGTACAAATGGCTGGGTGAAACCACTAATGCGTTTTGCCCTCCACAGGGCTTTTTCAGAAAGTTTTGTGGAGGCGAAATGCGTTAGTTTTCACCCAGCCACCACTGAATGCCAGTCCGGAACCAGCTGACAGACCTCAATTTTAAGATTACTGCCCAAGCGACAAGCACCAACCTATCTGGGAGATGGCGTTTTCATTCCAGCCGTCACACCCACAGCCGCAGCATGAGAGTCTT
This sequence comes from Crinia signifera, assembly GCF_055691185.1. Taxonomy (NCBI): domain Eukaryota; kingdom Metazoa; phylum Chordata; class Amphibia; order Anura; family Myobatrachidae; genus Crinia; species Crinia signifera. The sequence continues at coordinate 38,354,103 of NC_139228.1, read as the reverse complement.
CTGTGAACACTGACCAGAGCAGGAGTGAAAAGCAGCACAGGTGAGCGAGATGTGCTTGATGTGCCCTTCCAACGCCATCCTCCGTTTTCATTTGGACACCCATAAAACGCTTGGCGTTCCCATGTCCAAGCGCCGCAACCTCCCGTGCCTCCCGGTATCGAATGGCCCAGAGACTGTGTAACTCGCCACGGCCATTCGCAGTTGGGGTTTGCACATGCGCAGAAATGTGCATTCACAAACCCTGACCGTCAGGGCAGGGGCCCAATTCGGACCACTACGCATGATCCAGAATCGGCCCCATAGATCTGTAGTTTTAAGGTGCCCATACACGGTTCTATGGCACCGTGCGATGCGATGTGCGCTACCGCGGACATCTTATCGCACAGTGCAAAAAGTGTGTGCTGCACATACTTTTTGTACTGCCCTCGCATCGCATCGCATGCAAAAGGCATGCGTTGCGATGTGATCCGATCCAGCCCATAACAGGTGCGATCGTATATGGGCACCTTAAGCGATAAAGTCAATAAAAGTCTCCCAGATTAAAAAAAAAAAAAAGTTTCTTCCTTAGGGCCAAAATCAGGACAAATTTTTTCTCAAAATGGGCAAAACCATGTGCACTGCAGGTGGGGCAGATGTAACATGTGCAGAGAGAGTTAGATTTGGGTGAGTTATGAGTAAATACTGGCTGCTTTATTCTCACACTGCAGCATAGATTTCAGTTTGGACACCACCACCCAAATCTAACTCTCTCCACATGTTACATCTGCCCCACCTGCAGTGCAGCATGGATTTGCACATTTTGAGAACAAATTTGTCCTGCAATCAAGTCTGAATGAGGACCTTAGTTTCTTTATGGAAGGTAGTCTCAATCCATTTAGAAAGCAAAAAATGATTTCGTTTGGAATAAACAAATTGATGGGGAGTCTGTATGAGTCACATCAGTAATATGCACTTACAGGCCACTACTAATAATTTCAGGTTTTATCACACGCCACATTCAGAAAGTCTGATCTGGTACTTGTGGAGTATCACGGCTCCCACGACCTTGATCGTATGCTGATCGTATGCTAAAAAATCGCATCGCATCGCATACGATCAAATCGCATGCGATGCGATCGCACCAGATTTTGCACTGAAATGCATCAAAATGCATTGAAATGTGTAGTAAACTTGTGAAATGCCCCCAAATGCCATTTTTCATAGTGTACCACCCCCACTATCAACGTCAACCCGAAGCGTGGCGAGCACTGCGAGCCCGCGAGGGGCAGCGGTACGCGTCCTACGACCTTTTCATACCCCCACTATCCACGTCGGCGTGGAGTTGAGAATAGAAAGTGTGGCGAGCGCAGCGAGCCATCGAGCCCGAAGCGTGGCAAGCCCCGCGAGGGGACGCGGATACCTTCACAGCAATCCGCGTCCCCTCGCGGGCTTGACAGGTATCCGCGTCCGCTCGCCATGCTTCGGATGCGGTGGGGGTATGAAAAGGTCGTAGGACGCGTACCGCTGCGCTCGCCACGCTTCGGGTTGGCGTTGATATTGGGGGTGGTACACTGTGAAAAATGAGATTTGTGGGCCAATTAACATGTTTCATACTAATTTTAATGCATTTGGATGCATTTAAGATTAAAAACGTATGCCATCGCATCGCATCGTATGGCATCGTATGGCATCCGATGCGATCGCATATGATTTTTGATGCTCAAAAATCAGTAAAAATCGCATCGCATCGTATACCATCGTATGCCACTACATATGGCATACGATGCCATACGATGGGAGCCGTGATACTCCACAAGTACCGCTGATCTTAAATGAACTCGGAAGCTAAGCAGCCTATGACTTGGCACCCGTCTGGATGGGAGACCAGGTGCTGTAGCATTGTTAATTCTGTAATAAACATAAGATTACCAATCAGTAAATAAGAACTACTCACTGGTGAAATAAGTTCCGACAGTTTTGTGATGAGACCCGTTCTACTCATTTGTGAATGTAGACCTAAAATAAAACATGGGGCAACAAGAGCAACAGCAATTATCCAACAATGCAGGGGCGTAACTAGATATTTGTAGGCCCCATAGCAAAAGTTTGAAAGGGCCCCCTATTTAGCAACTGATGGTGATAAATGTATGTAAAACATATTACTTAGACAGTAAAGATGGGCCCCCTTCAGCTCTGGGCCCCATACCAGCTGCACCCATTGCAACAATGCAATTTCCTAATAAACAGGCTGCTCATCCCGCCATTCTCTGGTCAAATGCTGCTATAGATATCTAATCACCCGTGATCAAGGATAAGGAGTAATTGTAATGCCGGGGGCTATCCACTTATTGTGGATTTTGTTTCACCTGCCTCTGGCCTGTGAAATAAAATTCCCAAAATCAGCCCAGTTGGCGAGAAAATGGGGCTTCCGCAGGTGACAGCTGAGAAATAAAATAAAGGCCTAATTTATTCCATGCTTGCTCACTATCACCTGTTCCAATGTACTGTGTGTGTATGTATGGGGATACCTTAAAGTTCTTAAGGTGACTGCCAGATGGCTGTGCCAATGTAACTTACTGATGGAACCATTAATTTATGTACGCCAGCTGGGCAGCCTAAAGCCAAAGCCTCCTTCACAAGCATTAGATCCCATATGCCAGTTGTATACCCTTTATTAAATACACATGGGCAATATGACTGGAGAGTCCCTGAGCGCCCATACACAAGTGTTTAGAAGAATTACAAAAGCAGCTACATGCGTATTAGCTTAGGGCACCTGGAACCTTTGGATCACAGTAACCCTCCCACCAGGATCCTCCCCTCAGTAATTAAACAAAAAACACAAGCATATGGACTTGTTCAGGCCATTTACTGCATACCTAGAATATGGCTGGTGCAAGTGCACACTGATAATAAGGACTTGTAGTACACCAAACGTGTACATTTCCACCCCACTCTGTATCAGGGCTCAGCTTTTGTACCCATATAGCAAGCAATACATACACCAGCGCTGGTGCTTTCACTGAGCACTAGGACAGAGCTGTGTGTGTACACTACCGGATAATTATAGCCACATGTGAGCACCAGTGTATATGAAGCTGAGAGACACATGTGCAATCTCCCACAAGCCTCACCTGCCAGCATCCGGGAGAGGGGAAGGTGTATGCTGACTGGATCCCTGGAGACCTTAAATGGATAGCTTTCATAGGAGTGACCACACATCTCTATCAGTGTCTTCTGCTGAGAGGTCACAGGTCTAATGCACTGAAGGACACTATGATGACACTCCTTGTAGGTCCTGAGCAGTATATCATTCTTTGTGGAGGAGACAAGAATAACTGGTTATTTAGTGACTGCAGAACTACAAGCACCTTCTCACACCCATTTCTAAACTTCTTCCTTCACCAAGTAGTTTTCCTCCCAGCCTAACTAGCTTCAAACATGTACCGGAAACAGCAGCTACTATACTCATCCCAGCTGCCATCCGTCCTTCTACAGCGACGCTTTCCTCTCTATTCCCCAGATCACTGTCCAATTGGGCTCAGAATGATTTACCTACAGTCAAAATACCGATGGTTAAATACATACCACCATCAAAACGTCAACAGGTCGCAAAGTTGACATGACTTTTTAAAATACAAAATATTGATGTCTATGTCAACATAGGTTGACATGGACACCGTATATGTGTACCACCTCCACTTGCCATGCTTTGAGCATGGCGCCTCGGTACGCTGGTCACACTATTACAATGTAGGTAAATTGACTGCATCCCGTCCAATTGATCACCTCTCCCATTAGTATGTACGATCTCATGGATCGGGCCCTCCTTGCTCCTGCCACAGCACAAACTTTTATACCAGTAGTCCACGTCACCTATCTCCTTGTTCCATTCATTGCTGCCCTTCCTTAGGTACAGGTCATCTGATTAAGGAACTGCTTTGCCGTAAGTTACTCTAACCTCACCCCTTGTCCGTGCCATAACTAGTTTGTTGGTGTGTTGCATTGCAGTTTGTTGGTGTGTTGCATTGCAGTTTGTTGGTGTGTTGCATTGCAGTTTGTTGGTGTGTTGCATTGCAGTTTGTTGGTGTGTTGCATTGCAGTTTGTTGGTGTGTTGCATTGCAGTTTGTTGGTGTGTTTCAAAGGAAATCGGGTCCATTGCGGGCATCGTGTACCTTAACTTTAAGGTACACGATGCCCGCGATTGTGGCCGTGCTACGAAACAAGTACCCTGCATTGTACTTGGTTGGTGTACTGCACTGTAATTGGTTGGTGTACTGCATTGTTTTTTTGTAGGTGTACTGCATTGTAGTTGGTTGGTGTACAGCATTGTACTTGGTTGGTGTACTGCACTGTAATTGGTTGGTGTACTGCATTGTTTTTTGTAGGTGTACTGCATTGTAGTTGGTTGGTGTACTGCATTGTAGTTGGTTGGTGTACTGCATTGTAGTTGGTTGGTGTACTGCACTGTAGTTGGTTGGTGTACTGCACTGTAGTTGGTTGGTGCACTGCACTGTAGTTGGTTGGTGCACTGCACTGTAGTTGGTTGGTGTACTGCATTGTAGTTGGTTGGTGTACTGCACTGTAGTTAGTTGGTGTACTGCACTGTAGTTGGTTGGTGTACTGCACTGTAGTTGGTTGGTGTACTGCATTGTAGTTGGTTGGTGTACTGCATTGTAGTTGGTTGGAGTACATGACTGAACACAGACTGAATACACAGAGAAAAGCAATAGGCAAGATATGCTCTTACATTGCTGGCGCACCAATCCTGAATTAACATCAAGACGTTCTTCAGCTGCATCTGCATAGAAACTGCAGCCTCCCAGTCAGAATCCATCTCAACGTGTTGTCCTATCATTCTACTTATTGCCTCCATGCCCTGGACAAAGGATATGGCATTAACATAGGTTCTCTTCAATATTCCACAAAATACATGCATGGCTTCAGCTTATTAAGTGCAAATCTAGGATACTTTATGTAGCACACTACTAATAAATGCACCTTGGGCCCAATTCAGGGATGGTTGGTAATGCAGCTGCAGTCACTCAGTAGCAGTGGTGGAAATATGCAAAAGCTAACCTCAGTCTTCCCTTTGTCCCCACCGAATGATGGTGGTTATAAGCGCTGAGACGCCCAGTTCAGGCTCTGTGGCTTGTGCAGTTGCGATGGAGATTGTACCAGTATTGTTAGTACCATCGATTGTTGCAGAAGCCTATCGTCTATCCCAGATACTCTCCTCCCACCCAACTAAACATGGCCTCTGAAGCAGTGGATTTGTGACTGAGAAAGCAGCAGCGCTCCCAGAGCCAGCGTTGCCACTCCCATAACATATGTTATGTGATCACTTTAGAACACCTCCCTGTCTCCACCCAGGAATCACAAACTACTTCTAAAGTGTTAAGGCGCCCATACATTCGTCTTACTTGTCCGAAGGACAAGTCGGACCTGATTTCCCCGGCAGCTCCCCGGAAGGGGTCACACATGATTAGGCACTTGATGTGCCAAGTTTTGCATATGATAAATCGCATGCAATTTATCATATGCAAATCCCAGGGAGCTGCAGGGGGAGAGCAGGGCAGCGTCAGCGGACAAATAGGCAGCGGGCGGGGGACACAGGTGAGCTGGGCAGCAGGAGAGGCGGGCAGGGGTGGCGGACGCCGTTGAGGGGAACGGAGACTGAGAGCTGCAAGGAAAAAACCCTTGTGGAAGGCCTGGGAGCCAAATGGCCAGTCACAGGCACACCAATGATCTTTTTCAGATATTGATTGGGATGGCTCAATGACAAAGACCCGACAACACGCCATAATATTATCTAACTGCGGTGTTTGAGCTGTGTAAGATCCAACGATTCTTCAGATATAGGGGGATATTCAATCTGTCTCCATTTTTCCAACGTTCAAAAAAAAAATAGGCACTTTGACGATTTTCATCTATTCAATCCAAGTAGCATTTTTTGCTACTTGGTCGGACGTTTGAATATTTGCCTGCGGATTCGGCTTTGCTTAGAACAGCCTCATTAAATAGTTATGTCCGGATATTTTGGGAGCCCCAAAAATCCGGACATGACTGAATACCCCTAATAGTAGCCAAAAATGGACAAGGTACTATGGGCCTTATTCTGGTTCACTCTCAGAGGCAAATTCCTTCTCAGATGGACAAAACCATGTGCACTGCAGGTGGGGCAGATGTAATATGCGCAGAGAGAGAAAGATTTGGGTGAGTTAATTTTGTTTCTGTGCAGGGAAAATACTGACTGCTTTATTTCTACACTGCAATATAGATCTCACTTTGAAGAAAAACCCCACTCAAATCTAACTCTCTCTGCACATGTTACATCTGCCCCCCTGCAGTGCCCATGGTTTTGTCCATTTGAGAAGGAATTTGCCTCTAAGAGTGAACCAGAATAAGGCCTTATGTGCTGCAGTATACAGCCTAGGTCTACTGGATAAGGTCACAGTAATGTATTGGGGATAATCTGTGCCAATGCATTTTAAAACCCTTATGTTTTTCTGAAATTACCTGCATACACAATAGAACACGTAGTAGAGACTGAAATCCATCTATAAACTTGACTTGTAGTTTCTCTGACCATAATGTAGGTTTACTTATGAGGATGTATCTAAAAGAAAGGCAGGGGGAGGTGACGTCAGGGCCAAAACAAATAAATTATATAAAACTATAATATATATGTCTAGTGTCCGTGTGGCTCTGAAACTCTGCCATCTGTTGGCAGAAAGTGAAACTACATCTGCTAGTTTTGGAAGCATTAGCTTTGAGTGGGCTTACTAGTATATATAGGTGGATAGGGGGTTCAGCGACCACTGGCATTATATACTAAGGTTTCTGTAAACCAACTTCACGTTTCAGAATTAACCAGATGAGGATAATGTCTAGTATTTAGCAGCTTTATTAAAATACTAACATAAAAGGAGACGTTATGTATAAATGACCATACTGTCACAAAAGCAACATTTTTAAAAACATGTAAACAACACAGTAAAAATGAACCCTTTGCCATCCAAATATTTTTTTGCAATTCAAACTGGTTTAAATGTTTGGTGTATTTGCAGGGCGTCCAATTTGCATACGTACGCAGGCGTAGTGAAATTGCATCGCATGGTACGTTTTCGTGCTGTCCGATGCGATCCGATCTCACTAGTTCATTTATTCACTGCACCCTGGCCACGGATCAACTCGCACGCAAAATCGCATACAATCGCATTTGATTTTGAGTGCGATGCAATTTAGCACAACACTCCCAGTATACACGTCTATGCGATGCAATGGGATTTAGCACACTCCCACTATCCACGTCACCCCGAAGCATGGCGAGGGGTGCAGAACGCGTCCTCCCGACCTTTTCATACCCCCACTATCCATGTCGGTGTGGAGTTGATTTTATAAAGTGCGGCGAGTGCGGAGAGCCCCGTGAGGGGCCGCGGATTACTTTACATGTATTCCGTGTCCCCTTGCCACGCTTCGGGCTCTTTATAAAATCAACTCCATGCCGACGTAGATAGTGGGCTCGCCACGCTTAGGGGTGACGTGGATAGTGGGGGTGTGCTATATCCCATTGCATCACATAGACGTGTATCCTGGGGGTGTTGTGCTAAATCGCATGCGATTTTGCATGCGCAGCCAGGGTGCAGTGAATAAATTAACTAGTGAGATCGGATGGCATGGCACGAAAACAAAAAGCAAATAGTTTAGTGGGCGCCCTGCAAATACACAACTACCAAATGTTTAAATTAATTGTAATATTTTTTTAATTCAAAAATGGTCTACACTGAATGTTGAATGATGTTAATGTTCTTATTTTAAATTGGATCTGCTACTAGCGCTATGGCTGTTGAGCCTGACTAGACGTTGGAATCTTAGCGAGAGGAGGTTAAGGCAGCAACCCACGTTTCGTCATAAGACTTCATCTTTTGCTAAACCGAGTGAACGGACAAAGCGTGCGGCTTAATGTCTTGAAAAAGGAGAGAGTATCCGAAACGCGTTGACGTCCTGCCGCACGCTTTGTCCGTTCACTCGGTCAGCGCCAGAGAGGAATTCGGCATCCTCCTCACCACCGCCCTCTGTGAGACTGCTAGCCTGTCGCGACTGCTAGCCTGTCGCATCTGCAGCGCAAAACAGTGCCGTTACTACAGACTTGGTCCGGGACACCATTATCCTCTCTGCCGTTTCATGTTTTTGTTCGTGGATATCTATTAAATTTGCTTTTAACCCCACTGGAGTCTGGCCTTTTAAAGAAACTGCTACATGCATGCGGGTGAGAATTTTAAAGTAAGTGTCATCTGCCTATTATATGTCATGCTGAGACTGCTGATTCTGCAATAAAAGATACCTTTGTTTGAACGTGGGTCAGAATTCTTAAGTAAGTTTCCTCCTTATATTATGTGCAGCTAGAACTTCGAGGATTTAAAGAAACTGCTACGGGAACACGTGGGTGAATTAATAAGTAAGTCCGGCACCTTAAGGGTGCAGCTTATCAGATCACCTACAAGCAATACATCTATAGCGCTGGGTTCATCTAAGTTTTTCTTTAGGGAATATAGATTGTAAGCTCCACTGGGGCAAGGACTGATGTGAATGTGTGCGCTATATAACTAACTTAATAAATAAATAATGTCACAGACATAGGAAGCACAGTACTGGTATATACACCTACTTGAGATCAAAGATTATTGCATATACTCTGTAGAATCTGTCCTGGCTGTATCCCTGAAAGTTAAACCTGTTATCTGGATCTAGATATTCCCGAAGGACTTCCAAAAGGGTCTCCGTGATGACTCTGATTACACTTTGTTCCTCGATGAGCAGCCGAGCCTGTACAGAAATGACTGTTATCCACGGCTGACTAACACAGCACGCTGAACTATATACAGGTTGAGTATCCGTTATCCAAAATGCTCGGGACCAGGAGCATTTTAGATAAGGGATTATTCCAGAATTTGGAAAAACTCATATCACCTGGTTTCAGAGGCGTCCCCCGGCCTCCATCTGCTGGGCATTCCCAGTTCCAATGATGCATTGCGCGGTTGACATCATAACTTCACTTTGGAATGCAACATTTGGACCGAGAAAGCCCTTGAAGATGGATGCCAAGGGAACAGGTGAGTATGAAAAACAAAAAATCTAAGTGCGGGGGACATTTGGACATTAAAAAAACCAATATATGTGCTGACAATATTACTAAGATATCAGAAAGTGAACAATGCGAAAAAGCATTCTAAAATTAAATATATGATTTGTATTAATGCGCCTATACATCTGAGGATTAATTAATGTTAGTGGCAGGGTCTGTTGGCAGGTACAGAGTATGTGTATAAAATTCAATGATTTTCTCTTATTTTCTACTACTTTGAAGTACCTTTACTAGTCTAGGCTGCATAACTTAACAGAAGCAACGTACAGTAGTTTTGCTTTTTAACAACTACCTTTCATTTAACAATGACATATTTGTGATAACGTAGCTAGTAGTCACGTTTGATACACATAACACATTCATATCTCCTCACTAAAACTAGGAGGAGACATATGCACACCTCAAAATCTAGGGCCCATAAAATAATTAGCATGGCATATTCATTATCAGGAGCATAAAATTAATCTCAAAATCGTTGGCAGCAGACTATACTATTTTTCTGGAAGCTAGTGACAGATTCCACAGACATATTCTGGATATGTGTAGCTGAACTGTTCCAATGTGTTATTACAGCAGGCGATGCCTTCTACATGGGTTATCACAGGTGCTCCTACATACCAGGGTGGGAACGGTGAAAACCTGAACTGAAATAGCAGTCACTGAGACGTTCCTGTCTCGATCGTCATCCATGTATTCTTTTTGAACCTGCTTGTAACACTGAAACCACAAGAGGAACAATGTCAGTAACTGTAACAGGTCTTATTTCACACTGATGCCATAATAAAATAGGTCTTGTTTTGAGGTGAGCAGTGTTTATAGAGCCACCTGCGCTGCATGGAATGGGTTGCAGGGAATGCACATGCAGCAGGAGGCGGATACAGTATATTATATGCCAACCACAAAGGTTATATAAAATCATTGTGACAATAAACAATTGGATGAATAGTAATAGATCTCTGGATTGGACAGTTTGTATACACACAACACTGCACTGATTGGACAGGCTCGTATAGTGACCATTGCTTGACCATCATAAAGCAAATTAAGCACATACAAATGCAATTGCTTTCAAGTACTCATAGAGCAAAAGTAGACAAATCATGTTACTCAAAAACTTTTTTTTAGTATTGCAAATATCTTAATTTATATGATTCACATAATGGGGCAGATGAATTAAGCCTGGTGAAGAGATAAAGGGCGGTATTCAATGAGCCTGATTCGCCAGGTTTTTATGGCGAATTTGTGCTGTTTGGCGAATTTCTGACAAAAACGGTGAATCACCCTATTCAATGACCACATGGCGAATACATTTGAAGGTTTTTTTCGCCATGACTCACCGAGTAGCAATCGCTATCTTTTTATGGTGAAGTGGAATGTGAACTTTTAAAATAAAGTGTTTTGTTTTTTACATTTGGTGTCAAAAAATCAGGAATTTTATTCTGAGGAGGGGCATGCTATTTTTATTCATGTGCTGTAAGCACATGAATATATATTTAATTTTAAAAATAATATATATTTTTTTTTTTTTACACAGCAGCCAGCAGGGGGCGCCGGAGCCGAGCCGCTCATTACATATTCATATATTCACTGCACGATCATTACGATCGTGTGTAGTGAATATACGCCCCCCTGCTGGCACCCCCGGGGGGGCAGCCTGTGCTGCCTGGCACCCGGGGAGCCCACCTAACCCCCCACAAAGGTCTGGGCTAGGCAGAGAGACTACCATCTCTCTGCCTGGCACCGTCCTCAGGCTCCCTGCGGCAATCGCCGCAGGAGCTCATATTCGCCAGTCAGGGGCTCGCTGCCAAAGTGTAAGGAGTTAAGGCACCAGCCAATCAGCTATGTTTGAAAAATGACAGTTGGGAGGTGATTGGCTGGTGCGTTATCTCCTTCCACTTTTTCTCTTCACCAGGTTGAATACATCTGGCCCAATGAGAGAAACAATAGTGATGCAGCATACTCACGGGGAGATTGTAGCCCTATTTCTGAGGGATCTGACTAGCACAGATTGCTCCGTGTGTAGGCACCCCAGCGATTGTGATGCACAGACCAGCGGGTCCCCATCGCCGGGCTGAATTTATACTCCATGCAGTATGAATCTACTCATCGCCAGTGTTCGCTCACCAGAGAACGCTGGCTGTGACAAATCGCTCAGCACACATCACTGGTGCTGAGCAGTATCGCTTAGCAAGAGGCACCAATCGCCCCATGTATACGGCGCTTAAGGCTTAAATGCCCACCAGTTACCAGCCGTAGGCTGCTGATGCCCCCTGATTTCTATCCGTAAACTAATCATATATCTACCAATTACCAGCCATATGCTGCTCAGATCCTCCCCAATTACCAGTAGAATGTATGCTGCTCCCCAATTGCCATCTGTATGCATGCTGCTAAGATGCCCCACTTATCTGGCGTATGTTGCTCAGATGCCCCACTTATCTGGCGTATGTTGCTCAGATGCCCCGTATTAAAAATTATATGCTACTCAGACACTCCCACTAACCGGCAATATGCTGCTTAGATGCCTCCAATTTACCAGCCACACGCTGCTCAGATACTCCCAAGGGCCAGCTATATGCTACTTAGATACACCCCAATTACCAGCTATATACTAGTTAGCTGCCCCCAATTAATATTCATATGCTACCTAGACTTATTGTAGAGAAATAATACCATGTCAGATATGTTGTATAGATTAGTCCATACAACATATCAACCCAATCATACAACATCCCTATAGATTGTGAACTCACGAGCAGGGCCCTCCTACCTCTATATCAGTCTATTACTACCCAGTTTGTTTTATCACTGTTGTTTCCAATTGTAAAGTGCAATGGAATATGCTCTGCTATATAGGAAACTGTAAATATATAAGAATAAATAAATTAATCGATCTCCCAGCTCCATATCACTCTCAGGGGGGTATTCAATCTCCCAATGGGGGAGATAGCTGCAGGGCCCTATTCAATGCTGTCTTCCCTGACAGCATTGAACAGGAGATCTTGGATGAACGACCACAACTTCACAAGCCGTCGGGCTCGTTCTGCCAAGAACGGCCGGGAATTTACAAGCTCCCGGCTGCAGCTCACCTCTTCCCAGCCGCAGCTCGTGGCCACGCCCCCTTGTCGTCCCGCATCAGGTGGATATCGAATCCCGCTTGCTATTTCTCGATCGAGCAGACCGAGAACGGTACAGGGTGACGGCTGTTGGGCCAGCTCGACAGCCATGACCCAAGATTGAATACCCCCTTAATATTCTGGAATCATCAAGGGCTATGAACTCTTCTGGTTCCTGAATGATCCCAGCAGCATTATGAGTGTTTAAGGAATGAGTGATGGGAGTCACACAGGCCATGCTGTGCAAACACATTTCTTTGGTCCAACATCTGAGCATTTGAAGTTGTCCAACTAGGTGCCTAAATTGCTTGAAAATCAGGCTGTTTAGTAATCAATGGCATTACCAGATTTGTCCATGTGTGGGCGCTGTAACCCATAACTGTCCAGTAATACCTAAACATACTATATGTAGCACAAATGTAACGTAATGGACAATATTCATCAATACCAAGTTTCAAAAGACCGTATTGACCAATGGACACTCTAACGCATTACCTTCACAAACTCAATACCGAACAATTTCTTATACTCCATTTCCATAAAGAAACTGCTGAAGATCAGATCATGAAGAATACTCTTGAAAACTGCAATACATGTTTTCTGGTTAACACAAGATGTAGCAGACTTCACAAAGACAAAGCAAGTGCAAAACGTGACTGCAGCACATTTCAACTACAATCAGTGAGAGCGTCCTTGCACAAAAAGCACTGCAAAGCTTGTAACAGCATTAAGTAAAACACATAGGTCGGTACATTGGAATGAATGCCCCGCCCCTTTAGAATGTAAGCGCTAAGGTGCTGGGCCCTCTTTCCTCATGTGCTTTTCTTACAATATATTTCCACTCAAAAAATAGCTTCAGTGTCCTGTCCCCTGATGCAACTGTCTTTACTTACCATGTACTTGTCCTAGATTTTCTTTGATTTGTACTGCAATTAGTTTGTATTTTGCTTGTTTATGTATTGTTAGGCGCTGCAGGACCCTTGTGCCGCCATTTCAATAAATGAAAATAAAATAATGCTATACTAGAATCTCATCTGCACATTACATTTTGTATTACCTTACTGAGGTACTGAAGTGCATTTGTTGGTGCGTTTTAGCCTGAGTGTATAAAACAGACACAGAATTGGATCATCGGTGTGAACATCGGTTATCTGTGTAACTCACGTTACGGAGCATGTCTGGAACAAGTGAAGTCGCAGACATTGGTCTTGGCATGGGCCTTGTACACCCCTGTAATTATGAATGCTACCCGTTGCCACTCCAATCCATAAAACACACAGCATGTCAATCATGCTGCGGCTCAACGCGCACTGCAACCATCCTCACAGCCACAGATCTGTACATGTGCACATTAAAACTCACTGGAGTTGTGTGGAAACATCGTGTTTACATACAACTCTGTTTCAGGCCTATAATCCGCCCAAAAGTTGTTGTTTTCAAAGCATTTTTTGGGGAGTTCACAACACCTCAATATTGCCTGAGACGCACCTTTATGAACTTTGGCATCAGACAGCATTAACAATCTGACATAGCACAACTCTTTCGAAGAGGACGTTGTGTACGACTTCAGACAAACCTGACAGAAAATCTGCCGGAAATCACCTAAAAAACAAATAAGGAATAACATTTAGCATGGTAAATACCAGCAGGAAAACACAAAGTAATTAACTAGATTAGCAATAATAATAATACTAATACTAATGATAATATATTTAGATCAATTTGAAGTACATCAGTCACTTAATGGGCATACACACTGGGTGATTATAAGATGTTTTCTAAGCAATCTGACTAGACTGACTACTCTGCGTGTATACCCCTGAGCGATGGCGGCGTGCGGTCAACCACATCGCCTGACTAGATTTTGACTACACGTAGTCACATCACAGGCCTGAGCTAACCAGGACACAAACAATAGCAATAGACACTAGTATCCATGAAAAGTCCAGACCAGTCCCGTTTCATTGTTATTTCCTTTTTATTTACACTGGGTGATTTTCATTTTCTAACCAACCTCACTAGATCTCTTAGAAAATGCCCCTACATCGCTCCGTGTTTAGGGGCCACAATGATGCACAGCCTCGCGCATCGCAATGGTTAGACGATTAATATCCATCATGGTGGATAAATCTAGTAATATCACTGAGCAGGCCCAGATCTCACAGTACATAGCACTGACACATCGCTGTGTGCTGAGAGATCTTGCTGTACGTTCTGAGTGTTCTAGCATCACTGAGAATGCTCAGAAAATATCCCCATGTGTGGGCCCCATAACACTGATATTTAACTTTATATTTTTGTGTGGTACCCTTGGGTGGTTTGGATGGGGTGGATAGGGTGTGCCCTGTGCACCCAGAGGGGAACCCCTATAATGTTAGGGACCTGTCCGACAAGTTTATCCTGACAGGTGGTGGGCAGGCTCATATTATTGGGCAAAACCATGCCAAAAACCTCATATTATATTTAATAAAGTTACATGTTAATGGCTGTATCCTGTCTCAGTCTAGCTTCCTGTCTAAGCTGAATCTATCGGAATACCATTACAAAGACCACACACGTGGATCATCTATCTGCATCATTATCTAGGGCCAAATGTAAAAGGGTGTGAGAATCTGAAAGTGAGAGATTTTTCGCATTTTTTTTTAAAGCAGCAATCATTTACACTGAAAAACCAGATTGAATTTGCCATGTAAATGATTGCCGCTTTAAAAAAAAAAAATGGGACAACGCTTCCAAAATCTTTCACTTTCGGATTCTCACACCCTGTTACTGTACATTTGGCCCCAAGTGTAGCAGAGCACAAGATAAATCTGGAACACACACTGCACATGATGGGCACTATAGCCCCAGCACAAACATAGAACTCAGAAGGGTTACTTGAGTTTGCCAAGAGTTTGTTCAACCAGATCCCGAGACTGCAAGCAAAGGCCTGATGTGCCAATACCAGAGAATGCAACACTTCCACGTGGAACGGCCGCAGAGAGACGTTCTCCGAATAGGTCTGAGAGGGAAGAACATGATAACAATAATATAATCAGGAATATGTAAATGGGGAGAAAATTGAGGCCTCAAAATAATAATGGATTCAGGGCAGTAAGGAAGGGGTAAGTCATATTTGGGGAAAAGGGACGAGGAATCATACATTGTAGACGTGTTACAGACCAGGTGTTCCGGTCATTACCTTGAGTTTCTCTGTGGTCTCCCGGCATTCCTCTAAAGTGCCTTCTTTAACGATTGTGCGACCCTGTCGGAGAAATTTTGTAAACTGATAATTGCC
The DNA here is from genome assembly GCF_055691185.1 of Crinia signifera. NCBI lineage: Eukaryota > Metazoa > Chordata > Amphibia > Anura > Myobatrachidae > Crinia > Crinia signifera. The sequence continues at coordinate 38,338,582 of NC_139228.1, read as the reverse complement.
CAACTCTGCGGAAATGCAGCAAAAAATAATATGGTCATGTAGTGTATGTTTAGAAAATAAACCAAGTGTTTATGCAAAATATGTACTGTAACCCATAGCAACCATTGCAAGTGCACCCGTATACCAAGAGCAATGACAACTAATGAAACAACGACAAGTGACTCCGATCAGTATCAGATTAGTTCCTAGCTATGTGACCTGCTGCCAAAAGGGGGCAATGTCTATTAGATGCTTGGAATAAGCTCTGAGAAGAAGTATTTGGGGGACATGCAGAAAGACAGGGGAAGATGTATTAAGCCTGGTGAAGTGATAAAGTTGTTGGTGAGAACTTACAAGCCAATCACCTCCTAACTGTCAAGTTACAGGCTGGGTTTTTAAAACGACAGTAGCTGATTGGCTGGTGTGTTCTAACCGGCCACTTTATCAGGCCTATATATAATATATATAATTTATAATAAAGCTTCATTCTAAACAAATTATGTTTATATGAAGTAGAAACAGTCTAGAGCTGGAGTCTCAAGTTTGATGTCCTATCTGTATGGAGTCTGTATGTGCTCCATGTGTTCATGTGAGTTTTCCCTGGGTGCTCTGGTTTGTGGCAGAGCATACTCACAAGTTAATTGGCTGCTGACTAAAATGAATGGGTGTGTGTAGGCGTGGCAAATGTTCTCTAAATAACATGGCGTGGTTATATAAATAATAATAATGTAGCGCTACAGTTTAGGAGTGTCAGCTGTAGTATGATCTAATGGCACATAACCCACTGACCTCTCTCTCGGTCGCACTGGTTAGTGTCTGGGCCTCCTTCATGTCGCAGCCCAGGGATCTCTGCAGACTGTAGATAAAGTGATCATTTGAGTGGTGTTCGTCGCTGAAGAGCACACAGTAATAATGGTTTGGCTTTTCTGGGCTGCACAGAAGTAGGAACAGTTAGAACAGTCTAGTTAGTACATACCAATCATTTTGACCTTTCGTCAAATAAATGTTAATTTGGTGGGATGAGTTTTGATAGTAAAAGGATGGAATCATTGGTGGAACTTACGGGTTGTGGGCCAGGGTGCAAAAATATAACTTGTGTCCCCCTCCTCCACTCCATCCCAAGTTCACAGTATGCAGTGGGTGACAGGGAGAGGCAGAGGTAGGGGGAGGCAGAGTGTCACAGGGAACAACGTGTTTCATTCTGCATTATTCTTCCACCATGACAAAAAACTGTTCCACCCATGGAAGCTTCAATAATTCTCAATGTGTGTTGAGCAACACGTTGTCCAGCGAGTCCCTAAACTGTGATGCTGCGGCACATCTAATATATATTTATTCGACTGTTATTATTTTCACCACCTTATTATTAATGTACATAGATAGTGACGCTATATCGACAGAAGTAAAGCATTGACGGGAACATGGTCGAACTGACATGTGTGCCGACAGGCGGTATTTCATGCCCTACCATCCACTAGTGTGTGGTGGAAGAATAAAATAGTGTGCTCAAAGCATGAAGAGTGCAGCGAGCCATGCAAGGGGACACAGTGCTAGGTTTCAATGTCCATGCTGACATTCAGGACAAAAAAACGTGAAAAACCCCATGTCGCTTTTTTGACTGACAACATTTCCCATGTCGACATAATGCTTGTGTCGGCCTTCAGTCATGTTGACCTAGTGCTTGTAGACCTAGTTGCCGTCTATCCAATGATGCCATTCCGTCCAGATACCCCAATGACTATACTTGCCACAGGTAGTTTTCTTATGTTGGTTCTCCGTAATAAACACCCTTTAAATCATATGCCGCGTGTGCCAATCCTCTCTCACCCACTAATTTGATCATTTAGCTGCCGATACATGTGTTTTTGACACTTTGACAGTGAAACTGCATCCATTTTCACAGCTTTTTGAGGCATTTTTTGCCAATGTCTTTTCACTCAAAAAAAAAAAAAATGCCTTCAATAGTGACGAAAATGTCTGCAATTGGATAGTCTGAAATAATTGAATACCCCCCTAAATCATCTAAGCAAAATGAGGGAATTAATTAAAAATGAATTCTGGTATGGGTAACACTGCATGCCATTCCAGTTGTTCATCTAAGCCAGGAATAGGCCAATTTGTGTAGTTAAACTATGACATAATAGATGGATTACTATATAAAACATTGACATTGTAGAACACAATCTAAATGAGAGAACAAGCACAATGCATGTATTAAACACAACCATATAATACCCTGTATTCAGATATGCTGGCAGACAGTTGGCCTCCTCCCAGATCAGCATGTCCATAATGTACTGTATGACAACAGGGAACACTTTCCGAGTCTGGGACAACAGCTCTTCAGTAAGTCGAAATCCAGTATCCTGAAAGGCAAAAGGAGCCGGTTACATTACATAAACTGGGCATTGTGAGCGGTCTACCGGTCTCCCCAGCTTCAAATGTGGCTTTAAAATATTCTCCCTGTACTTGCGTGGGTTTCCTCCGGGTATTCCGGTTTCCTCCCACATTCCAAAAATATACTGGTAGGTTATTTGGTTCCTAACAAAATTAATCCTAGAATGAATTAATGTGTGTCTGTGTGTACATGTGGTAGGGAATACAGATTGTAAGCTCCACTGGGGCAGGGACTGATGTGAATGTTCAAACATCAGTACAGCGCTGCGGAATATGTGTGCGCTATATAAGAAAAACTGTTAATAATTAGATTTAGGAATGTGGGGTAGGGTTTGGAGCCGCACTGACGTAGATTAATTGGTTATTAGTTCATTTTGATGACCAACATGAGGACTATATTAATTAAATTTTAATAGTCATAGATTGGTGGTGCGCCCACGATTTCAGTATAACAACTGAGTGTGGGTTTTTGTTTGCTCAAGGGAGGGCAAACGTAAGACAGAAAAAGAGCTTTGTGGGCGCACTCTTGTATTTGTAAATATGGAATTAAATTAAAACTTAACATTTATTTCGATCTTTTAATATATATTGACCAAGGTTAACAATAATAAAAAGGAGAGTATAAGGAGTTAGAAAAGGGTACCAATAGTATGACAAATATGAAAGATATAATATGTAGAATGTTGTGTGATGGCACCTTTCACTTTTCACACTTTACTCTCCATTCAGCGCACTACGTCCTTATCATCATTGACATGTGGACAATGTGATTATGGGCGAAAATGAATGGTTTTAATCACCTATAGGTTCGGATCACCTGTAGGGATATAGATTACCCCAGCAACAGTATGTTGGTATTATCACAGCTTGTATTGCTCATGCAGTAGGCGTGTCCAGTGCAATTATCTTAGGGATACCTCTATTCATACCACACCAGATGTTCTTCAGGGGTCCCCCACAAGAATACTATTCTGGCCCGTCACTGATTAGCTTCCAAGTTCGGGAAGTGTTTGGGCATTTCCAGTGAGGTATGGTGGTATTTTCTGAGGTTTTTATTTCCCAGAATAGAAATTGCCTGGTTGACTGCGGATTAGAGCATTTATAGCTGACTGGATACCAAAATTGTGTGGTCACCAATGGACTTGCAGCTACATATGTATCACTTCAATAATTGCTGCAAAAATGACATTACAGAGGGAGAAAAGAAACATACGGAAGGGAGGGAATGGGGGGAGAGGGATGGGAAGGGAGAGGTGGGGAGGGTAAGTAGTGGCAATTTGTGATACAAGAGGCAAAATTGCCTATTTAGTATGGATGATATTTAAGTTTAATTAGGGCTGTTAATCAAGTCTGCGGAGTTCTGGTAAACAGGGGGTTAACTGCCTGTGTACCAGGTATGACCTGCCTGCTTATTTCTGGTGGTCAATTCCTCTTAGCAAACAAAGGGGGGTTTTTGTAAACTTTTGACTGTGGATACAGGATAACACAATTTAGTGAATTACAATTGACCATCCGCAATTAGCAGGCAGGCTATATTTGGCACGGAGGTATTTAACCCTTTGTCGGAGCTGAAATACTTTGTTGGGACAGCAGTATTGTAATATACAACTGTGGATACTGGATAAACCCCCCTTTGTTTGCTAAGAGGAATTGACCACCAGAAATAAGCAGGCAGGTCATACCTGGTACACAGGCAGTTAACCCCCTGTTTACCAGAACTCCGCAGACTTGATTAACAGCCCTAATTAAACTTAAATATCATCCATACTAAATAGGCAATTTTGCCTCTTGTATCACAAATTGCCACTACTTACCCTCCCCACCTCTCCCTTCCCATCCCTCTCCCCCCATTCCCTCCCTTCCGTATGTTTCTTTTCTCCCTCTGTAATGTCATTTTTGCAGCAATTATTGAAGTGATACATATGTAGCTGCAAGTCCATTGGTGACCACACAATTTTGGTATCCAGTCAGCTATAAATGCGCTAATCCGCAGTCAACCAGGCAATTTCTATTCTGGGAAATAAAAACCTCAGAAAATACCACCATACCTCACTGGAAATGCCCAAACACTTCCCGAACTTGGAAGCTAATCAGTGACGGACCAGAATAGTATTCTTATGGGGGACCCCTGAAGAACATCTGGTGTGGTATGAATAGAGGTATCCCTAAGATAATTGCACTGGACACGCCTACTGCATGAGCAATACAAGCTGTGATAATACCAACATACTGTTGCTGGGGTAATCTATATCCCTACAGGTGATCCGAACCTATAGGTGATTAAAACCATTCATTTTCGCCCATAATCACATTGTCCACATGTCAATGATGATAAGGACGTAGTGCGCTGAATGGAGAGTAAAGTGTGAAAAGTGAAAGGTGCCATCACACAACATTCTACATATTATATCTTTCATATTTGTCATACTATTGGTACCCTTTTCTAACTCCTTATACTCTCCTTTTTATTATTGTTAACCTTGGTCAATATATATTAAAAGATCGAAATAAATGTTAAGTTTTAATTTAATTCCATATTTACAAATACAAGAGTGCGCCCACAAAGCTCTTTTTCTGTCTTACGTTTGCCCTCCCTTGAGCAAACAAAAACCCACACTCAATAATTAGATTTAGTAAAGTGTATCAGGCTTCATAACTCAGTACTGCTCTTCTCTATCCCTCCATCATGTTTCCTTTACAGTTCACCCTTTCCATATAGTATGTAAGCTCTTGCTAGTGTCCTTCTCTTTCAGCGACCAGCAGATAGGTGGCTTTGTGGACGGCTTTCCTGCTGACAGTGCCGTGCAGGGGAGAAAGCCGCTCAGTGTGTATGCACTGAGAGACTTTCCCCCAGCGATGATAGCGATCATCGCTGTCCATACACGCTGGGCAAAAATGCCCAGTGTGTATGGAACGTTAATGCTTTTATATATCCACTAGTTAAAAGCTCATCAAAAGGACAGCTTCTGCCATGTACTTTTACTTTGAGCAGTGCCAAGTTTTTCATTTCACTTTGAGCTGTGAAAGTTTTCAGCCCAAACTCTCCACCCCACCTCCAATCTCTGTCTTCACAGCTCCCTCTCTACATTATCCAGCAAGTTTGAAATAGGGATGGTTTATGGCCGATGTTGAATGCTTTTGCCATCGGTGGCATAGCAAAACCAATGTTTTGCAAGTGGAAGGAGCAAAGCTCCGTCCCCTGATACGCAAGAAGCCCCACATTCTGATTGGCCCACAGGCCAGTCAGTCAAAGAAAATGGTTACCGTCGATAGGTAAAACTATGGAAGGTCATCCATTAAATAGTTTTTACTATTGTAGCATCGCCATCAATGGCAACCATCGATGGTGACTACACCAATGGCCATCCCTAGTTTGAAACAGATCAGTGACCCTATCACAGGGGATCTGCACTCAATATATTAACGAACTATAATAAATAGTGGAGACTTAAGCCCTGTATACAAGGGGCGATTTCAGCACATATCGCCAGGGATAGATCTGCTGGAGTGCGCTCCTGTGACCATCCCAGTACTGGTCCCTGGTCGGAGGAGATGCCTCTGCTACCAGCGGCTTTCTCCTTCAGTGGCTCCATTTTGATCAGCGACCATCGGGGTTTTTTTGGTCGCTGAACGATATTAAGCCAAAATCGCTCAGCGACCAAATTGCTCCATGTGTACAGAGCTTTAGTTATTGTATTGATCAATGTATTTTAAGCCTGGAGTGCCCGGACTCCACTTTTCTGCAGGTTACTACTCTAGCGCTCAAAATATTTACCATATACATAGCTATCACATTAGTGTAAAGGGACAGACATGTGTAGCAATTTGCTGAGCGTTCTGAGCAATGCTAGATTGCTATGGCAAGATCGCTCAGCACACAGCGCTGTGTACTGAGTGATTTGTCAGGGCTGTGTCAGTGCTAGAAATTACTTGTATTACAGACAGATGTGGATATATATTAGCATTACTGCCTCACAGCGCTGAGGCCATGGATTGGAGTCCCACCATGGCTCTAACTATGCTGAGTTTGTATATTCTCCCTGTGCTTTCGTGGGTTTCCTCCGGGTACTCCGTTTTCCTCCCACAATCCATAAATATACTGGTAGGTAACTTGGCTCACAACAAAATTAACCCTAGAATGTCTGTGTGTGCGTGTACATGTGGTAGGAAATATAGATTGTAAGCTCCACTGGGGCAGGGACTGATGTGAATGTTCTAATATTCTCAGTAAAGCGCTGCGGAATATGCGTACGTTATATAAATAACGGTTAATAAATAACAGATCCAGTATCACCTAAAAGTCTTATTTGTGTTAATAAAATGATAGGAACCAGCCCTCTGTTAGCAATAGTGTAGAAATGGGCTTCTTGAAATAGAAGATAGTCACATGCTCAGAGCTAGTACTTAAACAAACTGTATTGTACAGGTTGAGTATCCCTCATCCAAAATGCTCGGTACCAGACGAATTTTGAATAATGGATTATTCCATATTTTGGAATATTTGATATTTGAATGAGGTATCTTGGGGTATCTTGCATTTATGATGTATAAGCACATCAAACACATGAAATACACACAAATATATTTTATTTGTGCATGAACCTAAATAAGGGATATTAAACCTGTACCGAGACAGAGAGTCAGTCAAATAACTGCATAATAATATGAAAAATGTGATAGCTCAATGGCATGGGTTACCTGATCTACAGAACCCGGTTCATGGATCTTGCAGTACGGGCCAGTTTTCCAGGCCTCAGTGTCTCCACAGTCACAGAACCCCCCTCCCATTGACGAATGCATCTGTAAGGTTACATAAATGCCATCATTAAACTCATTGGCTGTAATTTTACAGAATTAAAAAACATCAGTGTTTAATAGATTCACAAAATAAAAATAAAAAACTCACGAATGACTCTGGGACACTACAGTGGATGCCATTGTTCTTACCTTGTACCGGTGAGTCTTGTGAATACTGTTCTGGAAACAGTTCATACAAAGAACACAGGTTGGATCAATAGCGCAGTCCCTGCAACAAGCACAATAATACTTTATATTATAAATAATAATAAATACTGAGAATGGGGAGAGAGAGGCTAGCGACTGGGAATGGGGAGAGAGAGGCTAGCGGCTGGATATGGAGAAAGAAGCTAGAGGCTGGGAATGGGAAGTGAGAGGCTAGTGTGGCCGGAAATGGGGGGAGAGAGAGAGAAGCTAGCAGCTGGGAATGGGAAGAGAGAGAGGCTAGCGGCTGGAATGGGAAGAGAGAGAGGCTAACGGCTGGGAATGGGAAGAGAGAGAGGCAGGCGACTGGGAATTCAAAGAGAGAGAGAGAGGCAGGCGACTGGGAATTCAAAGAGAGAGAGAGAGGCAGGCGACTGGGAATTCAAAGAGAGAGAGAGAGAGGCAGGCGACTGGGAATTCAAAGAGAGAGAGAGGCAGGCAACTGGGAATTCAAAGAGAGAGAGGCTAGCGACTGGGAATTCAGAGAGAGAGAGAGGCTAGCGACTGTGAATTCAAAGAGAGAGGCAGGCGACTGGGAATTCAAAGAGAGAGAGGCAGTCGACTGGGAATTCAAAGAGAGAGAGGCAGTCGACTGGGAATTCAAAGAGAGAGAGGCAGTCGACTGGGAATTCAAAGAGAGAGAGGCAGTCGACTGGGAATTCAAAGAGAGAGAGGCAGTCGACTGGGAATTCAAAGAGAGAAATGCTAGCGACTGGGAATGGGGAGAGGCTAGCGACTGGGAATGGGGAGAGAGAGGCTAGCAAATGGGAAAGGGGAGAGAGAGGCTAGCGACTGGGAATGGGGAGAGAGAGGCTAGCGACTGGGAATGGGGAGAGAGAGGCTAGCGACTGGGAATGGGGAGAGAGAGGCTAGCGACTGGGAATGGGGAGAGAGAGGCTAGCGACTGGGAATGGGGAGAGAGAGGCTAGCGACTGGGAATGGGGAGAGAGAGGCTAGCGACTGGGAAAGGGGAGAGAGAGGCTAGCAACTGGGAAAGGGGAGAGAGAGGCTAGCGACTGGGAATGGGGAGAGAGAGGCTAGCGACTGGGAATGGGGAGAGAGAGGCTAGCGACTGGGAATGGGGAGAGAGAGGCTAGCGAATGGGAATGGGGAGAGAGAGGCTAGCGACTGGGAATGGGGAGAGAGAGGCTAGCGACGGGGAATAGGGAGAGAGAGACCAGCAACTAAGAATGGGGAGAGGCTAGTGCCTGGGAATGGGGAGAGAAAGGCTAGTGCCTGGGAATGCGCAGAGAGAGGCTAGCGACTAGGAAGCTTACAATCTATATTCTCTACCACATTTACACACATTCATTCTAGGGTTAATTTTGTTGGGAGACAATCAACCTACCAGTATATTTCTTGGGAGGAAACCAGAGTACCCGGAGGAAACCCACGCAAGCATGAGGAGAATATAAAAACTCCACACAGATAGGGTCATGGCGGGGGACGTATCCCCCCAATGTGTGCATTATATGCACAATAGGCCATTTTGGTTTATTGTTCTTAGGTTAGGCATTCACAACAGCTTCAATACTTCAATTGACCTATTTATGTAGGGAAGTTTTTCCCTCTTAACAAGCGCTCAAATGTTACAGTTTGTCTCTCTGCTTGTTCAGCCACTAACACTGTTTTCTCCTCCTTGACCCCTTTGTCTACACAGAAGCTGCTGATCTTTGGCAAGTACTGGTAAGTATAGGTAAGTATTAACCCCTTCAGTGGCAATCCCGAGATTTTTCCGGGCTGTGCCTCAGTGCCCAGTCTGGAAAGCCCGGAAAATTCTCGGGATTGCCAATGATAAGCGCCGGGCAGCGCTGCTGAGTTCATCACTGAACTCAGGCAGCTTCAGCGCTGCCCTGCTCCCTCCGCTCCGCCACGCCCCCGGCTGTTACATTACAGCCTGCGCAGCATGTAGGGACAGGGTGCAGGGCAGGGCAGCGGCTGACTTGACGGTTCAGCGACGCTGCCCGGACCCGGGGAGACAGTGGTGGGTTTTTTATTAGGGAGCGCTCCCCATAAAAAACTCAACCTGTGGGGAGAGGAGCACTCCCTAAATAAAAAACACCACTGAAGGGGTTAAATCCCTCCTTGTAACTATTAATGGCCAGAGGGAAGGGTGATCCTGAAGCCATGGATCACTGTGGTCACTCTACTTCTCTGTTCAGACAGTTAAGGCCCCCATACACTACAGTGATTTGGGCCGATTTCACCCGTTCCCAATTAATCAAATTGGATGACTTTGATGTCCCCTCGGGTCCATGCGCATTGGACCCCCCCCCACCACCACCACCCTGAGGAGGGGAACAGGGGTCAGATGCAATACACCACATGTGAAAGGACCGCATGTGATCCATCCAGGGCAGCTCATGGGGGATCAGATGACCATACACTGCTGCGATACATTGCAGTAGTGTATGGCCACCTTTACAGTTTAGCAACTGGCATAGCAACCTATGGTTGCTGCTTTTGCAACCGTAATAGGTGAAAGCAGCAGATGTCTTGACTATCTGTCGCAGTCCCCAATACCCACAAGGGGTATTTAATATTTGCAGGTAGCCACTAAAAATTACATATTGCTAATATTTTTGTTTAATTATTGCGTGAAATAAACTTTATATTTTAACATATAATTAATGTGTTACGTGTTCACTGACTGAGTCTCCATTCTTTACTGAATCTGCTTTCACTGGGTCCATAAATTACTGATATGACTCTTGCTTTACTGTCCCGCTGGTGCTCCTGAGCAGCTGTGCAACAGCTAAACACAGTTATATACATACAGTACCACACTCTTGTGGAGATGGTATCAAGCTTTGGAAAGAGATAGATTATATAACATGTCAAAAGCAACCAATCAGCTTCTAGCTATAATCGAACTAGCGCAGTATTTGAATTTCAGTTACAAGGTGATTGGTTACCTTGGGCAACTACTCATCTTTGTGAAGTACCATGATTTCCTCACTGCATTATGGATATTAGTGAAGCCTGGTATTACCGTAAAGTATTCTGCCGAGTGACTCAGGTGTGCATTGGGTAGTGACCTATAAACAGGGATGCGGTGGCAAGAAGTCATAGGGGTATATTCAATGGTTTTTGTGAGCTGTCACAGCTCACACGGTCAGTATTCAACTGATCCCCTGTACAGGCTGTTCCACAACGCTGCAAAAACCCAGCAATGCGGAAACAACATATGCGGCCGCTAAAACAGCGAGGCTCAAGGCTAAATGCAGCAGGCTTCCTGCATTAGCCGCGAGCCGCACTGTTTGGGGGATCCTCGTCGTCATCTGCCAGCGAGGGTTCCCCCGGAACACTGAATACGGTGAGCGGCCGGCACGGGGAATAAACAGCAAAGGTCGTATGTTTTCGGCGATCCCCGCCATTTAACCCCCTCGTCGGCCTCATTGAATACTACCCACTGGCTATACTTCAATATTTTCTTCTTTCTATTGGATGCTATAAGACCTTTTGTACTTTATTCCCCTGGAATGTTTCTAGAAGACTCATCGAAAGAAATTGAAGCACTGTTTGCACTGGGTGGATAATGTAAAGAATAACTTAGGCTGGCCATACATCTACAGATTTATTGTCAAATCTGGCTGGTTAGAACAAAAACCTGGTAATGGATGAGAGCAAATCACAGGTGACCATTTGCTTTGAAATGCTGGAAAACTGCCAAAACCGGTCATTCAGATATGACCAGGGTGCTGTGTGCATCGCACAGCACCCTCGCACCGTGTGTGGGCACCTTTACCCTGACAGAAGCTTCTGAACAAAATACCTACTAACGGGAACCGTACACATATCTCTAAAGCTGACCGTGAATTTGCAGATGCTGGATGCAGTGCCCTTCAATGGCATTTCCAACAGGAAATCTCCTTGGCAAAGGAACATAAACTATAGACTGCGAATATCCTACACCGCTCCCTCACGTCACACCCTTATATCTCACAGAACCATACCGTGCACATTCCCCTTAAAACCTATTGTTCAGTCTCTTCCAAATAATTAGCTGATTGGTATCTTCTGTAAAATGTCTATACCAGGTTCTTCCATATCTATGTTTTATATCCCTGTAAAAGTCTCTCCTTGTCTCATGCTTATATATAATTCATATTTCATTTGTTTATGCGCTTTAATATAAATTAGATACATCTATATGCACCCATTAGCTGTAGACACTATTCTCCACAGTAGTCTGTCTCTACTGGTTATACTCTACTCCTCATCAATACTGCTTCATCCAATATACTCAGCTGTTTACGAAGCAGTAAACCCCCCACTATGGGTGTAATTCAGAGCTGTTAGCAAGGTAGCAATTTTTGCAAATGACAAAACCATGCTGCACTGCAGGTGGGGCAGATGTAACATATGCAGAGAGAGTTAGATTGGTATGGGATGTATTTAAACTGAAACCTAAATTGCAAAGTTAACATAAAGCAGCCAGTATTGACAATGCACAGAGACAACATAACCCACCCAAATGTTAGGCAGCTAGATGGGGGAGGTTTGGGTTAGGTTTGGGGTAGAGTTAGACAGCTAGAGGGGGCGGTTAGGGCTAAAGGTGCCCACACACGCACCGATCCCGACGTGCGTTGTGGGCTTAACTAGCACACATAGCAATGCATACGATGTGCATACGATGCGATGCTATGCTAGAAAAAGCTAGTACAAAAAGTATGTGCAGCACATACTTTTTGTACTGTGCGAAGGGGTGCCGCGGGAGCGCGCACCCCATCGTATAGCATCGCACCGCCGGGATCGGTGCGCGTGTGGGCACCTTAAGTTTGGTGTAGAGTATAAAGCTAGAGGGGGCGGTTAGGGGAGTAGGCCCCATACATCAGCAATCACAATTTATGGATTTCCAGATACAGGGATTTTTTGGCCAGATAAATGGATTTTACAATCTATCTGACTTTGCCCACACATTACAGATTTATTTCAGTGATCAGCAGATTTTTCCATCTAAAGATTGCATCTTCATATCTGGAAATTGCCCAATCGATTGCTGTTCATAATGTAAATAGATGAAGAAGACAAATTGGGAACGCCCACACATATAAAAAAGATCTGCAGATAATACCAGATTATTAAACACGTTTAAAAACCTGATTAAGCAATCGATTGGCGATTTTGATTGGGATTGCCAAAAGGGGGAGCCCACACATCTAAAATGAATTGTGGCAATCATCTCCATATCTGAAAATTGTCACAATTAATTGCTGATTTATGGGGCCCTTTAGGCAGCTAGAGGGGGTGGTTAGGGATAGGCACTTAGGGGAGCCTTAGGCAGCTGGAGAGGGTGTTCAGAGTTAGGTTTGAGGTAGAGTTAGGCAGCTAGAGGGGGCGGTTAGGGTTAGGCAGCTAGAGGGGGCGGTTAGGGTTAGGCAGCTAGAGGGGGCGGTTAGGGTTAGGCAGCTAGAGGGGGCGGTTAGGGTTAGGCAGCTAGAGGGGGCGGTTAGGGTTAGGCAGCTAGAGGGGGCGGTTAGGGTTAGGCAGCTAGAGGGGGCGGTTAGGGTTAGGCAGCTAGAGGGGGCGGTTAGGGTTAGGCAGCTAGAGCGGGTGGTAAGAGTTAGACTTGGGGTAGAGTTAGGCAGCTAGAGGGGACAGTTAGGGTTAGGCCTTGGGGAGGGTTAGGCGCTTGGGTGAACACTAGGCAGCTACAGGGGAAGGTTGGGGTTAAGCATTTGGGGGAGGGTTAGGCAGCTAGAGGGGATGGTTGGGGTTAGGCCCCTGGGGGAGGGTTAGTCAGCTAGAAGGTACGGTTAGAGTTAGGCACTTGGGGGGAGAGCTAGGCTGTGGAGGGGTAGGATTAAGGCCCCCATACACTATACGACTTCTCCGAGGGGAGAATTTGCATCTGATCCCCCTTGAGCCACCCGGGACCTTCCAAGTCAGCAGGATCACATGCAGTCCTTCTGCATGTAATGTATCACACGTGATGGCATTCCCCACCATCGGGAGGGGGTCCAACACAGAGGTCGGACGTGCAGCATATCCCATCTCTGACTCTGGTCCGATGCGCATGGGGCCATGCATCGGATCGGATGTCATACACATGTGATTTAGGCCTATTTCACCCAATTTCTCAGCCCCACCCGCCGGAAATTGGTAAAATCGGGCCCAATTGGGGGCCTTTAGGGTTAAACTAACAAAACGTCTACCTTTACTAGGTCAACCATTTTCACATTGACGTTATACCAATTACCTGCTGACATTTTGCCACTTCCGATCTACTGACTGTCCAAAATATGGTATCAACCTACTGAAGATCTACTGTCAATCTTCCTCCACAGTTTGCTGTGACCAATTGCATCTCTACTGCCCACAAGGATTGCCTCCACATCAGTGTCTTCAAAGTTGTACATCTCTATCATTAATTGCATTGTCAGCTACACACCTGAACCATTTATGATCTAAAGCAGCGGTTCTTAAACTCGGTCCTCAGGACCCCACACAGCTCACGTTTTCCAGGTCACCCGGCAGGTGCATTCATTACCCATGGACGCATTTTAAAAGATCCAAAAGGTGGAGCTAATTAGTTCACTTGAGATTCTACGAGGAGACCTGCAAAACATGCACTGTGTGGGGTCCCGAGGGCCGAGTTTGAGATCCTATGGCGTAAAGAAATTGTCATGTGAATACAGCCTTGCACTATACTAGGAACATCACCCAGGCATTGCTGCATATTATGTAACCAAGAAAGCAGCTAACTGACCTACGTGTAAGGAGCCGGCGTCACTAGAACCAGAACAATCACGCCCAGCGTACCTGCAGGAATAGGTGGTCTCCCCTCCTCGAAACACTTTGCCACAAAGAGGAGGTGCTTCACTTTCACGTAATTTCTCCATGAAGACTTTGGGGTCTTCTCCAAACAGATAACCTTCTAGTGGCGTGAGAATACAGGCTTGAGCCATCTCTTCCTGATTTTCCACGTGTGACTGCTGCATCCCACCATTTGCGTATATGCTGGTGACATATTTCGCCAAGTGTTGGTGGAAAGCTGAGGCAAAATCCACTGTATTATCCAACCACTACCAGATATAGAAAGAAAAACAGTCAGAACGTAGCTCTTATCAATAGAATTTTCTTTTGAAAAAGCCAAGTTAGGTACACAGTGATATAAGTATTGTCTAGCCACTCATTGTTCTGTCGGAACTACAGTAGTGTTCATTCTAGCACCCGCAATCTTTGAAAACCCATGCAGTTCCTGTTCCCTGCCTGGGGTGTCGCTGTCTGCTGTGGTGTTTCTAGCACAGGTCTGGATTGCATATCAGTGCTGATATACGGACCACACTGTGCTAGAAGCACTACAGCGGACAGCGACACCCCAGGCAGGGAAGAGGAACTACATGGGTTTCCAAAGATAGCGGGTGCTAGAATAAACACTATACAGTATTGAGAGGCCACAAAGGACGCTAGTATATTGTAGGATAAATACCACCAAATGTACAGATGCGTTTCAGAGTCGTTCAGTAAAATAATCCATATTTATATTTCCTAAATTAAAAGTGTGTTTAAAATATTATCCTAAACATGTTCTATTAGTTACTATTCACAAAGGCTTACAATCCTTTAAAACAAATTTCTATTTATTATAACGACCGGTAAATCCACTAAAATGAAACACTGTCACTAACAATTATAAATATTACTACAATGTTACCATTTCTATGATCATAAACTTTAATTAAATAAAGTGGCTGTGTTCCATGAGCGATTTCGTGTAGAAAACACTGTAAGAAGAAATATTAGAATTCTTTTGGACAAACTGTTTGTGAATTCCACTCAGTGTTTGGAGAAAACCCCCCCCCAACCAGAAAATATTCTGGGTTTTACTTCTCGAATTTATAAATATCTCCTGATGTGTTCATTAAATAGGAGAGGAAATGCGGAGCCAGATCACATTCTGGCAACTCAGTAGTTGAACAAAATGACCCCACTGCAATGCTCCATAGATTGTGTATAATAATCCTAGTGAACCACAGTGTCCGGACCGTGAGAATCCACATACTCTGAAGAACGGCCAAGCAACACAGAACGATCAGTAACTGCCTTAACTTCCCAGACCCAAACAAGTAATGTACATACTGTACTTCATAGGGCGGTATTCAATGAGGCAGATTCGCCAAGTTTTATGGCGAATCTGTGTTTTTTTTGTGCGTGCCGGCGATTTTTGGAGCTGAAAAAGCGAATCACCCTATTCAACGACCTCTATTCGCCGATGACGACCGGCGAATGAAGCACCAATCGCCAAATGTTATTCGCTACAAATCGCCGTTTTTTGTCTATAGGAATTTTTATGGGGATTCGCCGGTAGTCGACGGGATTCAACATGAATCGCCAAAAGTGTATTCAATGAGAAGTTGGCGATTCTTATTTCTTGTTTCATATCGCCGTTCCTCACCGAGTGTCCCTCGTCATCTTTTTATGGTGAACTTTGTTATGAACCTGTGAAATAATTGGTTTTAAGTGTTCAATTTCACTCTGCAAGCGTAATCTAATATTATTTGCTGCCCTTGTGTGATTTGATGGTTGTAGAAGTGCTATACAAATATATTTTTAATTTTTTCTGGTATTTTTTTTTTCTCCCACAACGCACTGTTCTTACCCATGGTGCACCTCAATTACCCATGATTCTCCTCCCCACCTCACTCCTTCGTTTGGCCTTTGAGGAGATTACACAGCTTTTGCAGTCTGCTGGATTGGAATCGTTTTGTCAGGGTAATTTGCATTTTTCTTGCATTTCACTGCAATTTCTTACAGTACTGAAGCTGTTTAGGGAAACGCCGGCTTGGCTGAGAATCGCCGTTGGGGGCGGCGATTCTCAGCCACGTTGAATAGGGTGACACAGCTAGTCCCGGCGACTCCCGACGAATCCCTACGCGTGGCGAATCGACGTCAAAAAAACAGCGAATGGCTGGCGAATCTGAAATCAGAATCGCCGTGACCAACGATTCACGTCATTGAATACCGCCCATAGTGTTCATTCTAGGACCCGCCATATTTGAAAAGCCATGTAGTTCCTCTTCCCTGCTAGGGGTGTCGCTGTCTGGTGTAGTGCTTCTAGCACAGTGTGGTCTGTATATCATCACTGATATGCAAACCAGACCTGTGCTAGAAACACCACAGCAGACAGTGACACCCCAGGCAGGGAAGAGGAACTGCATGGGTTTTCAAATATAGCGGGTGCTAGAATGAAGACTAACTTCTATCATACACTGAGTAGCCCTTTTGTACACTCACACACATGGAAACCCCCCTTCTTCTGAAGGTTGTGGTTCATTAGATCTAAAGTGTCTAGATAGTCAGTAGGTCTACAGCAAAAGGTAGACGGGGTCAAAAGGTCAACATGGGTTTTTCACATTTTGTTGGTGTCATTGTCCACACATGTCGACATGGACCATGAAGTAATTTAACACTTCGCTCGCCATGCCTGACCTTTTGAATGATGACCTTTTGACCATGTCGACCTTTTTATTGTTGACATATTGACCCTGTCGCCCTACTGACTAGATAGGTACAGTACAGTGTAGATCTATCAACCGGAACCACTCCTGACAACTAAGTGCAGTGGGTAAAGGCATCTGACTATTGAAGGAATCAGATATATCACACGAGCAGCAAATAGTATTCATTTAACACGTTTACAGGTGTGATATGAATATTTTGCTGTTATGGTCCATACACACTGGGCGACTATGCCAAGCGTGTATGGACAGCGATGATGACAATCACCGCTGTGGGGAAAGTCGCTCAGTGCATGCACACTGAGCGGCTTTCCCCCTGCCCGGTGCCGACGGAGGGGGGAGGACGGCTTTACACAGCGCAGCACTATGCAAAGCCGTCCTCAGAGCCGCTCATCTGCTGGAATACCAGCAGATGAACGGCTTTCCCGGCGATGTTGCGGGATCGCGCAGCAGCGCTCATGGCTCATCGCCGGGGCATACACACTGGGCGGCTTTGAGCTGAAAGCAGCTCAAACAGGTTGTTTTGAGCAGCTGTCAGCTCAAAGTCGCTCAGTGTGTATGGGCCTTTATTTCTTTGTCAAGGTTCCCATACACTAATGCAATTTGGGCACTTTTCATCCAATTTCATTGGTCCAATAAAAAGTGTAAAATCACAGGTTTCATCTCAGATTCAGAGTCAAAGATTGCAACAGCAGCACTCAAGATTTATCGGATCCGCAGCCCTTGCTGGGATTGCATACGATATATCAGGTATCATACAGGTCTCATTTTGACATGTAAGACCAGACTGGCACATAACACACCAGACACAAATTCCTTCCTTCAGTGTAAGGCAACTATGATCACTCAGTTGAGCACAAAAGGTATTAAAGCGTCACAAGCATTTCTTACATCTCTGTGGGCAACACAGTCACCAGTGATCAGCTTCTCTGACTCACAGCACCAGGGCCATATGCTGCTGAAGTAATGGTTAGAGCTGGCTGATGATCAGTCGGCTTGCGATTCCCATTGGGGCACGCAAACCACTTGTCACAGAGGCCAGGAAATATGTCCATCGATGGAGATCACCGGCTCCTCCCCTCCACCTAAACCAGGGATGGGGAACCTTCAGCTCTCACGCTGTTGTTGAACTACACATCCCAGCATGCCTTGCAACAGTTTAACATTGTCAAACAGCAAAACTGTAGCAGGGCATGCTGAGGTGTGTAGTTCAACAACAGCTGCCGGGTCTCTAGTTGGAGAGACTGAAGCGGTCCTTACTACCAAACAACACCAGACTGTACCTATAATCGCTACTTTGCTGCAGGAACAGCAACTCCTACCACATCCGAATATCTGCCTGTCCTTGTTTTTGGAGTGGGAAAGAAAATCTATGCAAACTGGTAGCTTACTTAACTTATTACAAAGAAAAAAGAAATAAATGTGTAGGTCCATGAAGCCCTATCCATCCACTTTACCTGTCCAGAGCAAAAAGCGGGCAACGAAGATAGTCAAGGACCAACTACATCCTGGCCATGGCTTGTTTAACCTGCTGCCATCAGGCAGATGCTACAGGGCCATTCCCACCAGAAGCCTAAAAAGTTTCTTTCCTCAAGTGGTTCACCTGCTGACACCTGAACTCATGAACACCTCACTGTCTAGTGGCGCCATAACCCTCTGCACATAATTTAACGCTGTGTCCCTATGGAATATCTTTCTGTATGACTGTAGGGGAGGGTTTAGGATTAGGTTGGGATTTCAGGCTGTCTGGGTTCTGCGGTCTGTATTCTAACTATTGGTGTTACATAGGGTGCCGAATGACTCACCGACAGTCGGGTTCAGCCGTCAGCCTCCTGGCAGTCTGGATACCGATATCGGAGAAACGATCATTGGAGTCCTGACTGTCAGTGAGTTATACCACACCTGTTCCATACCAAACCCACCTGAGACCCAGTGAAAGACGAGAGACGACAGATTGCTTGAGAAGTTCCAGTTAACTGTTCAGCAAGGTACACAAAGCTAATTGCAAATGGAAGAAGCATTGTCGTTTAGAGGACCTTCAAAAACATTTCCGAAAGTGACTTGATTATCGAATGTATCTCACAGCCAGCCTGCACGTGTGACTGGGAATATTACTCATGCAAACAATGTAAAGGCTTAAAAAAATACACAAACACTTTAAAAAATATATATTCCCCCATCAAACTACAACTAAAACACAGCTAAATAATATATTCATCTTTTGAGAAGTGCACTCTATTGCTTTATTCGTTATCTTTATATGTGTACATTAAAATATGAATACACTGTTACAAGTCATTTCCTAACATGTGCAGGAGACTGTTGGGTAAATGTAACCACTTTTTACTTTATTGTTCCCGAGGCAAGGAAAATATTCTACCTTTATTTATCTACCAGTAAAATGATAACAATGCATCTATGACAAAGGACTTCTAGAAAAACAAAAACAAAGGGTACATTTAGTTATCTAGGCGTGGAATGACTTTTAAATCATAATAAAAACATTTATTTTTAATAAGTGTCTTTTTCTTTTCAAAATAGTCTTATTTATTTTCTTAAAGTAAAAATAAACCAAGAAAATAAAAAAATAGGATTTTGGTACCTACCGGTAAATCCGTTTCTCTGAATCCGCAGGGGCCACTGGAGTACAATACAATGGGGTATAGAGGTGTGGCTAGTGGGAGCTGGGCACTTCTAAATTTAAGAATGTGAGCTTCCTCCCGCCTCTACTACCCACAATCCCCCCAATTAGGAAAATGTAGACCGAGAGGAGATGGGAAGTGAGAGGAACTAGAAACTCGTACATGTCAATGGAATAAAACTGACAGGTGACGAAGTGCAGGGAGGGCGTCCAGTGGCCCCTGCGGATTCAGAGAAACGGATTTACCAGTAGGTACCAAAATCCTATTTTCTCTTTCATCCAGCAGGGGCCAATGGAGTACAATACAATGGGGAGGTTCCAAAGATATCCCGTCGAGAGGGACAGCTCTGAGGAGCCTGCAACATCAAATGGCCAAACTGAACAGCCAACGAATCCAAATTGTTGAAACTTTTATAACTGTGCAAAATTAGTAGCAAACTGCCCTATGGCAAAGGCGCAACAAAAGAAGCACGTATTGCTGCCCATGACGAACCTACTGATGAAGTGCAATAGGCAGAAACAGGCAGTGTTTATAAGCATTGATATAAACCTGCTGTAGGGCAAGCTGAAGCCACCCTGCCAACATCTGTCTGGAAGATAGCCAACCATGACGTTCTGGACCAAAAGGAGGCAAACAGTCTAATGTAAAGATGTTGGTGTAAGCATGGACAACCTTCAGTGCAGAAGCACTACCAGAAGTATTCAACAACGAAGGAACCAGAATTGGTTGATTGTCATGAAACGTCAAGACTCCTTTAGCGCGAAAGGGTGCCTACATACGTAGTTCGACCTGAAGGTCAAGATCATCACATACAGGACTATACAGGACAGAGCTCCCAGTTCTGAAACATGCAAAACTGAGGCCAAGGCTAGAAGTATAACCACTCTCCAAGAGAAGCATTTCAAGCCAACCCTCTGTTGATTGTAAAGTGAGAAAACCAGGTAAGTATTCCCTGAAATAGAAGAAGGAATGAAAGGAGGATTGACTAGAATGACTTCCAGTAGAAAAGACTAAAATTTTAACAAAAGGGCCAGCCTTTTCTGGATCAAATAGAGACAAGTGAAATCTTTAAGGGAAAGGATCCCAGAGTAAAGCCCCCTTCGAAACCTGCATTCAAGAACAGCAAAAGGTGAGGTAAGGAGACTTAGAAGGAAGAACCTTTGATCCAAATCCCACGTCCCATAGGACTTCCAAATCCGTTGGTACTGGCCAGCCGAAATTGTGTATCTAGCACTCAACTTTATGAGAATGACAGAATCCGGAAGTTATCTACTAATAGGGCAGCGGTTGTAACAAAATCTGATGTAAATTATGGACTAATGGACCCCTATAAAGAGGGACTGGACCTAGAGTCAGAGGACATGGGTCTTCCACCCAAAGCCAGTGTAGGCTGGAGAAACAGCTACTCCACGATGAAAGTGGTGTCACTAGAATTGTCAAACGGATTCTCATTTCTGCCACTTGAGAAACAAACTAAGGAGTGGAAGGGAAGGAAAGAGATATTTCATCCTAGTTAGCCAGGGAAAGGCTTGCGCAGCCCCAACTGCTGCTGAATCCCCCGGTCTGAACACATGCCTCATCAGATGATGAATGTGCCATGACGCCAGAAGATCTTCCCCATGGGGCAGAGGACACACTCCGTAATGAACTAACCTTCTGAAGGATGAGTCTTCTATTCTATATACACGACTACGGAATCACTATAGGACCTGACCTGGTGATCATCTAGCTCATGCTATTGAAGATAGCATGAATGTCAACACGTGTTGGTAGTAGGCTTTTGGAAATAGACTACCCCTCCTGAAGGAGAAGGACTGGTGCACCACAGTCTTGAATCTGTGGCCAAGAGAATCCAATTCCACCGTGCAATTCACCTGTAATGGTGTCTGACCGTTGAGGATAGATGATCCTGTGGAAATGGTCTGGAGTGAACAATGTTCCCAAAAGGCATTCGCACCTTGTAAAATCGAACCCAGGCCATTGAGCATTAGCTCAGTACCCTTTACAGCGTGGCCATGGCCCCTGGGTCACCTATGTATACATAAATGCATGGACATCCTTGTTAGCCTCAGAACCTGTCGGAACAGGTACCGAATATTCTGGACCATGACTTCCGGAAAAAGGAATCTCCTCCTTTCCACTTGGCTCTGAGTTTAGAAGTCCGCCACCCAAAACATTGGGTGTGTCGGCAGAAGAGGAGACTATGCCAAGAGTACTGGTCTGAACATTACAAAACAAATGAACTATGCCGTGAAGATCGATAAAAGAACCATGGTGATCCCCTTGCTTTTTAGAAGCGCCATTAACACCAATAGTACTCTCGAAAAGGATCTTGGATTTTATAACAAGTCAACTGTCAGAACCCTCATTGGAAAGGAACTTGACAGGTTATATAGTGTAGTAATTTGCGAGGTTCCCTACAGGGAGCATATTGACAGGCGTCCTTGATATCCAGGACCACAAAGTATTAGGAAAAGAATAAACAGCAAATGAATGCTGCCCCAGGTGGCATCCGGACTCATAACCTCGGCATTGAGGAATAGATACTGTCTGTTTACAGAGAGGACATCCCTGAGTGAATGGACTCCAAGTGGAACTGCTGGTACAAGACCTAATATTTGAGGAACTTGAAGTTTAGAATAAGGTCCAGTCCTGGGCCCACGAAAGAGTCATAAAACCAATTTCTTTGTGGTGAACCGAAACGGATACCACCACCTGAGAGACCAGCAGTAATAATTGTTTCAGGTGACATATAGGAATAATGTCACACCCTGACGGAGCCAATAATGTATGCCTGAGGTAACCTAGTGAAGATGGAAAGACTGCAGGTACTCCCTGTTGAGCTCCAAACAGGCCAGTATAGAGAGGTCTCGTGTACCCCGTGGTTATGTGGTATATATGGGCTTGAGAACCAAATCAAGTTCACGGTTTGAGGGATCCTTTAGGGAAGGAGCACTCAGGGACTACAAAGTAGTAATGTTCCCGAGCGGGATCCGAACACAAGGAGCTGCACAAGGCATGCTGTGGTCTTAACCACTAGGCCAATAGGGCTACTGTGCTATAGTAGATGCAAACTGTTCTAGATCGAAGAAAGGAAAACACCACCACTGGCATGTGTTGTTTTCCCATAAGACGAACTCCTGTGGTCAGAAGCTGTTCCCTATGGCAAATAGAAAACCTGCCGGATGGAAGGCTTAGGGCTGTATGTGTAAGAACAGCATTCCCAGGGATCTGAACTACACTCTTCATAAGCATTGATATCTATACTGAATGGTCATTCATAGGATAGACACTAGTCTGTATTCGAACCTATGACCTTGCGCTCAGCAGACCAGATGTCTATCTCCCCAGGTCACAGCCTGGGCTTTGCTGCTACCGGAATAACTGTGTCTATAACCGCTAGGCCACAGAAACCTGTACCTAGAGAGACGTGATGCCCCTGCCGGATAAGAACTACAGCTCCTTATTTTAGGGACCCTTAAAAAAAATAAAAATTCGGACCCCTACTCTTGAGTGAGTGAGGAAGGCATAGTGAAAGTTAAATAAAAGTCAAAAGAAAAGAAAGGAAGAAAAGAAAATAAGATAAATAAGTGGAAAACTGGAGCAAGGTCCAGCATGACCAGCTCCCTAGGGCACATTTTTCTAACTGGGAGATTGTGGGTAGTAGAGGCGGGAGGAAGCTCACATTCTTAAATTTAGAAGTGCCCAGCTCCCACTAGCCACACCTCTATACCCCATTGTATTGTACTCCAGTGGCCCCTGCTGGATGAAAGAGAAATTATAATTTAACTAGTAAACCCACTCGAAGCAAATGCTTCGAAAGCTAGTCTGCTACCTTGTGATTGCCTCTGTGTTTGTGCATGTGTAAGAGAAAGATGTTTTTTCACTCGCAGCCAACAGATGGCAGTGTTTCTGAGACACACAGACACTAGGCATATATACAGGGGATGCGGTCAAAATCCCGACTGCCGCAATGCCGGCACTTTGTCCCTCTATGGGTGTAAACGACACCCATAGAGGGAGAATAAAATAGTGTGCCGAGCGCAGCGAGCCGGCAAGGAGGGGGGGGGGGGGCATCCACGGCTCCCCCCTGTCGGCATTGCGGCAGTCGGGATTCCGGCGTCTGTATTTCGACCGCAGGGATTTTATACTGATCCCATATATGGTATAGATGACAATTAAACACTTTTCATATGTCATGTATTCTGTATTTCAGCGACTATTAACATCCCACCATCAACTTTGCAGGGAAATATAAAGTCCTTACCATTCCCATAGCTTCTTCAACAAATCACATTGGGGGAGATTCATCACAACTTGGAGAGACATCAAGCACCAAACAAATCAGCTTTCGTCATTTTATAGGCTGTGTTTGGAAAATAAAAGAAGCCGACTGGTTGATAATTTAGCTCTCTCCTAGTTTTGCTGCTTCAAATCTCCCCCTTTGTGGGAAAAGTGCTCCCCTGGATTTCTCTGAGAAATCTCACACTCACTTTGCCACCCTCAATGTACTTTGAGTTGTGACCGTTTTTTCTTTCACTTTGAGCTGTGACAGTTTTAACCAACAAACTCTCCAACCCACCCCAGTCCCTATCTGCTCCTACCTCTAATCTCTGTCTTCCCAGCTCCCTCTCTACATATCCAGCAAGTTTGAAACAGATAAGTGTCTCTTTACTTTCTTTTACTTTCTGTTAGCGCACAAAGGAGTAATTTGGTCTGTCGAATGTCCTCTAGTGGTCACTGGTGGTACTTCCCCTCATAGAAGTGAGGAGTAGTTAGCCTTTTATATATTTATAGATTTTGCTATAAGCGCAAATTTTTAATTGTTTGCTAGAAGCACTGGTTAAATATTTTCATTTGACCCTGAGCCATCAACCCATGGCACCCCTGCAAGTGCCCCACAGTGCCCACTTTAGAAACAACTGATCTAGTGAACAGTCCTTACAAGGGAGCCATAAAATATTGAATGTGTCATATGACAATGTAATATATTGGTGGCTGGGCTAGTCTCAGTGGGAGGGCAGGGCAGGTACACAGCCATCTTCTCCTAATTACAGAGGCTCTCCATGGTATGTACTAATGCTGAGAGAAGCAGGCAGAGTCCTACACATTTTTTGTAAAGAGGAACAACATAAAACTAGTATCGATTTGATTGCACTTTAAGAAATATAGGAAATAAAGCTCCAAAACATGGTATATACTGTATATTCGGAACAAGAAGGAGAACATTAAGCAGGGGGATTTAGTTTAGTGTCTTATCTGGCCAAGCACACAAAAAAAGTTTCCTGGCCTTTGATATTTAAACGCCTTTCATCATCATCATAGCAGCAGGAACCAGATATTTGTCTGCAGGAAGTGATGGGCTCCTAACTATGTAGGAAGACTATGGAACTGATGCGCCAACATGTACAAGTAAGTGTCTCCAGAGATGGAAATACTTTAAAACACTCTAGTTCTTGGTTACCTTTGTATTTGTCTAACTAAAATACTTAGAGAATATTGTATTAGCATATGCTTGATACTGGTATGAGAAATAATTCAGATGCCACTGAGGGGCCGATTTATTAAGCTCGGTGAAGTGATAAAGTGTCTGGTTTTTATCACCGGCCAATCAGCTCCTTACTGTGAAGTTACAGTCTTGGTTTGAAAAATGACAGGTAGGAGCTGATTGACTGGTGATAAAAACCAGACACTATCACTTCACCGAGCTTAATAAATCTACCCCTCAATCCCTGCAGAGAATCAGCATAAATGTGCTCTCATTGAACTTATTAGAAGTCCCCCCATGGCTAGCTGTAGTCCCCATTTTATATAAAAGCTCTAAATCTGTTTCAGAACGTGATTCTGTTGTCGTTCTCCTGCTTTCAGACTTTACTCACCGGCAATAATTCTACAATACTGTAGCTTGGGTATCAGAGAACCAGAAGCATGCTTGGTGGGGCAGGAGTGATATATTTGGGGTGGGGAGATGATACATGCACATGGTATAGTTGGAGGCAGAGGCATTCATGAGTGGGTCAGAGGCATGCTTGGTGAACCAAGGGACAAAGTCACACATGGGGAGGTAGTAGGTCAAGGTACATATGGTACGCATGGGGAGGGGAGTCAGAGGCACGCGTGGGGAAGGGGGGGGTCAGGGGCATGCGTGAGTGTCTGGTGGGGGAGGGAGTCAGAGGCACTCCTAGGGTGGGGGGATCAAAGGCACTCATGGGGTGGGGGGATCAAAGGCACTCATGGGGTGGGGGGGATCAAAGGCACTCATGGGGTGGGGGGGATCAAAGGCACTCATGGGGTGGGGGGATCAAAGGCACTCATGGGGTGGGGGGGGATCAAAGGCACTCATGGGGTGGGGGGGGATCAAAGGCACTCATGGGGTGGGGGGGATCAAAGGCACTCATGGGGTGGGGGGATCAAAGGCACTCATGGGGTGGGGGGGATCAAAGGCACTCATGGGGTGGGGGGGATCAAAGGCACTCATGGGGTGGGGGGGATCAAAGGCACTCATGGGGTGGGGGGGATCAAAGGCACTCATGGGGTGGGGGGGATCAAAGGCACTCATGGGGTGGGGGGGATCAAAGGCACTCATGGGGTGGGGGGGATCAAAGGCACTCATGGGGTGGGGGGATCAAAGGCACTCATGGGGTGGGGGGGGATCAAAGGCACTCATGGGGTGGGGGGGATCAAAGGCACTCATGGGGTGGGGGGGATCAAAGGCACTCATGGGGTGGGGGGGATCAAAGGCACTCATGGGGTGGGGGGGATCAAAGGCACTCATGGGGTGGGGGGGATCAAAGGCACTCATGGGGTGGGGGGATCAAAGGTGATCTAAAACTGTAGGATATATTTACTAAACCTTGAAGAGAGATAAAGTGGAGAGTAATAAAAGTTGGTACCTAATTTTTCAAACATTGGGGCAGATGTATTAAGCCTGGAGAAGAGATAAACTGGAGATAAAGTGGAAGGAGATAACGCAATGAACTTTGTTTGAAAATGACAGTTGAGAGTTGATTGGCTGGTGCATTATCTCCTTTCACTTTATCTCTTCTCCAAGCTTAATACATCTGCCCTAGTGCCTGTAACATGACAGTTAGGAGCTGATTGGCTGGTAGTTTACCTCTCTGCGTTATCACTCTCCGAGGCTCGTAAATAGACCCTTGTATTCCGAATTAAAGTGTTTGTTTTGCGGTGCTGAAACAATTTGGCACTAGTCAGATAATGTATGCATTGTGCTGAAGGGAGGGGGCTATATACATTGCATGTACATCCTCTCCAATGGCTCATCAAATGAATGCTTCTATATCTGTACATGTGCGCTGCACAAGTCGTTCCAATCACAGCAATGTACAACACAGCCTTTTGCTGCTACAGTTAGTCCTGAAGCATGCAGCTTCCATAGGGTTATATTACACAGTTGCAGTATCATACATGTGAGACACAGGACTGGCTTGTGCTGCACAGTAACAATTAGTGCCTGTTACTAAGAATAATATCTGTGGCCTGAATGGAAATGTATTAATTAAGCTCATTGAAAGAGAGCAGGGAGACAGAAATCTGCATCCATGGACACCTGCTTCTTGCTGATATCAGCATGTCTGATAGAACTGATGATGCTGTGGGCAACGATAATGACATTACAGCTGCTGTATGGTTAGTGTCAGTTTCAGCAACAGTTGTAGGAATACATGTCACCTTGCTGCGCACTGACAAATATTACAATATATGTAAATAAAAAACTATTTAAACTATTGCAGCACAAATTATAGCACAATCAGATACCAGGAAGCCTAAAATTACACTTTAAAGGAAAGTATACCCTACTTGCAAGTATGGATCATTTATATTGATCTATACTAAAATAGCTGAAATGTAGAAGGTGAGACACCACTTAATGCAAACAAAAATAATTACAAGTAGCCATGAAAAGATACAAATATATGTGATTAATATTGTGGTGTACAGTCTGGTACGTGACTACTGCCCCCTGATACATAGACATACAAATGCTGTAGTATTATTATCATCATCATTTATTTATATGGCGCCACAAGGGTTCCGCAGCGCCTGACGATACAAAAAGGAACAAATAATGACTTACAGCCCAAGACAATTTAGGACAAATACATGGTAAATAAGGATAGTTCAGCAGTTCTCAAACTGTGGCTCCTGACCCCAAAGTGGGTCCTGGCCTTCTCAGCATGGGATCCCGACTCAATGTTGCTGACCATCAGGCTGATGACTTCTCTAATCTGTCAGTGATTCAAGGAGTCTGAAAAATCTGTTTAATTGTCTGTTACTTCAGACTCCTCCCATCAATTTGTGCCTCCACAATGCTGCCATGTATGTGCTGTCTGCTAGTGTTCATTCTAGCACCCGCCATCTTTGAAAACCCATGCAGTTCCTCTTCCATGCCTGGAGTGTCGCTATCTGCTGTAGTGCTTCTAGCAAAGTGTGGTCTGTATATCAGCACTGATATGCAAACCAGACCTGTGCTAGAAACACCACAGCAGACAGCAACACCCCAGGAAGGGAACAGGAACTGCATGGGTTTTCAAAGATGGTGGGTGCTAGAATGAACACTAGTCTGCTGACTACACATGTGACGTGATGGACCTCCTGCAGTAACTTGCTGGGGTCCTGTCAATATTTTTATTGTCTGATGGGGTCCCAGAGCAAAATAGTTTGAGGACCCATGGGATAGTTGTATCAGCAACAGGACACTGAAGCAATTATCAGGGTGGTAGAGAGATGTGCATATATATATATATATATTCTAAGAAAGGTACACGAGGAGTGAGGGTCCTGCTCTTGAATGCTTACATTCTAAAGAGGAGGGTTAGACAGACAAGGGTGACACAAAAGGAGTTGAAGTCAGCATAAACAGAAGGTTAGGATAATAAGACAGATATATATTATATATATATATATATATATATATATATATATATATATATATATATAATATGACAGATGCACCACTCAATATATATATATATATTTATATTGATTGAGTGGTGCATCTGTCATATTTATATATATATATATATATATATATATATATATATATATATATATATATATATATATATATATATATATATATATATATATATATATATATATATATATATATATATATATATATATATATATTAGTAAGCCCGCTCAAAGCCAAGCTAGTCTGCTACCTTCTGTATTTGTACATGCGTGAGAGAGAGAGAGATGTAGTTTCCCTTTCTGCCAGCAGATGGCAGTGTTTCTGAGACTCACGGACACTAGACAGGGTGGCGTATACCTAATCGCAGGGCTCCAAAACTTAGGAGCCCAGATATCAGGTCTGAATTAGACCCATTATTTCTTGGTTCAACCCTATCGGTCATAAAAACAAAATATTTAAAAGAAAAACTGAATTCAACATGTAATAAATGTTCCAAATCCTCATTTGAATGTTATTCTCTATAGTCACAATGCCGATTTTTATATTGAATTTATAGCCTTACAGAGGTAATGCAACTGCTCCGTCACCCAGCGCAGACATCTCTTCTACCCCGACATCTCCCTCCCGTCACCCAACGCAGACATCTCTTCTACCCCGACATCTCCCTCCCGTCACCCAGCGCAGACATCTCTTCTACCCCGACATCTCCCTCCCGTCACCCAGCGCAGACATCTCTTCTACCCCGACATCTCCCTCCCGTCACCCAGCGCAGACATCTCTTCTACCCCGACATCTCCCTCCCGTCACCCAGCGCAGACATCTCTTCTACCCCGACATCTCCCTCCCGTCACCCAGCACAGACATCTCTTCTACCCCGACATCTCCCTCCCGTCACATAGAACAGACATCCCTTCTACCCCGACATCTCCCTCCCGTCACCCAGCACAGACATCTCTTCTACCCCGACATCTCCCTCCCGTCACCCAGAACAGACATCTCTTCTACCCCGACATCTCCCTCCCGTCACCCAGCACAGAGATCTCTTCTACCCCGACATCTCCCTCCCGTCACCCAGCACAGACATCTCTTCTACCCCGACCTCTCCCTCCCGTCACCCAGCACAGACATCTCTTCTACCCCGACATCTCCCTCCCGTCACCCAGCACAGACATCTCTTCTACCCCGACATCTCCCTCCCGTCACCCAGCACAGACATCTCTTCTACCCCGACATCTCCCTCCCGTCACCCAGCACAGACATCTCTTCTACCCCGACATCTCCCTCCCGTCACCCAGCACAGACATCTCTTCTACCCCGACATCTCCCTCCCGTCATCCAGCAGAGACATCTCTTCTACCCCGACATCTCCCTCCCGTCACCCAGCACAGACATCTCTTCTACCCCGACATCTCCCTCCCGTCACCCAGAACAGACATCTCTTCTACCCCGACATCTCCCTCCCGTCACCCAGCACAGACATCTCTTCTACCCCGACATCTCCCTCCCGTCACCCAGAACAGACATCTCTTCTACCCCGACATCTCCCTCCCGTCACCCAGCACAGAGATCTCTTCTACCCCGACATCTCCCTCCCGTCACCCAGCACAGACATCTCTTCTACCCCGACATCTCCGATGAAGTACCCCACCCTCCTGTGTCCACACCACCATCTATTACTTTTAGTAAAATTTTGGCGAGTGAAGCGGAGCAAGCCACCGAGCCCGAAGCGTGACCAGCGAAGCGATCCCGGGAGGGGACAATGGTGCTACGTAAGTTCCGTAGCGTAAGCGATGGCCGCAAAGTACAGACATCTCTTCTACCCCAACATCTCCATCCTGTCACCCAGCACAGACATATACTCTGCCCCAACATCCCCCAGCACAGCACTGACAGCGTGTGAGTATGTACGTACGTGTGTGTGTGTATGTATGTATATATATATATATATATATATATATGAGACATATATGTGTGTGTGTGTGTGTGTGTGTGTGTGTGTGTGTGTGTGTACGTACCTACATACTCACACACTGTCAGTGCTGTGATGGGGTATATATACACATATACACTGGTACTGCCAGCTGCAGTCGTGTAGGTGACCCAGGGTGGCAGCTGTTGTGGGATAACGTGATAATAGCAGGGGTGTATGGGACCATTCCTCACCATTGTGGGTTGAAGCCCGCTGCTCGGCTGCCGCTGTTCTCTGGCTTCTTCATCTTCGTCCATCTTCAGGGAACCCCACTATTGCTACTGCTGTAAAACAACAACACACGGCGGACGACCCAGCAGCCAGGACACCAGCAGCCGGGGTGTGGTTTACGACCTCGGGCGCGCCTTACGGCAGTGTAGCACAGATAGCAGGCAGCAAAGCGATTGCCCTGCAGTGGGTATTTTTAGTACAGGGGAGGCAGCAGTGGGGTAAATAGTCCTCGCGACTCTCAGTAATAATGTCAGATATACACAGCGTGAGGCTCCGTTACACACATATAGTGTGCTGGAGACACAGGGCGCCTGACGTGCTGTACTGAGCAGTTATGAGAAGCTGACTCTTTATTTCTTAGCTAATTATAAAATCTGTGATACAATATGCCGTACAATGTGCAGGTCCTCCCCAGCCAGGGGTCACCAGCCTACATGCATCCAGGTATTTGGGATCCGACGAGGGCTTGTCTATCCCAGCGTTCCGTCTATGGTATATGGTAACAGGGCGAAAGTGATGGATACGGAAGTGAAACTGACAGGAAGGGATGCCAGGAGTAGGGCGGGGCTATCGGCGTATGTGGCTGAATGGGCTGTGTGATAACCCGTTGCTCGGTCCGGAGGATGCTGAGGGTAGTGGGGGGCTTGGTGTTAGCGGTGCTCATAGCCATGATGCTGGGCAGATACAGCAGCTCGGGACGCAGGGCTCACCGCTCTGCCCGCTACATTAGTGACAGCACAATCCCGGCGCCGGGGAGGGAGCTCAAGAACATCTTCTGGGCTGTGCAGGTGAGACTCCGGGGTAATGTGAATACTGGGGGTTAGGCAATAACTGACAGAGCCTCCAACATGGCCCATTTCACTAGCTGCAGTACAGCATGCCTTCTTCCTGCCCCCCCCCCCCCCCCCCCTTACTGTGTGATTGCTCTCACCTGTGGTGATACACCTGTCAGCTAGTACGGGACAGGTGGCTGACACCATAGAGTGAGGGGGGAATCCAGGGGCAGAGCATGCTCTACTGTGTCTGATGAAAGGGGTCATGTTGGATGGTCTGAATTTATGTTTATAGTGTGTGTGGCCATTGTTAACAGGTGGATTGTTAAATCATCATGGAGCCATGCATTCTCAGGGGTAGATTTACCATCGCTTAGTAGTACTCTCTAGGTATGGCCAACGACCATTGATTACAAAATTATAGTGGCCAATGCTCAATACTTTTCAATTTATGCCAGAGTCCCCATTGGTAGTTTTACTTAATGCCCATCCCTGGGCTCTGATTGGCCAGCAGCTTAGTATTGACCATCGATGGTTGAAACATTGTCAATGGTTTTATACCAACAAGGTTAACCACCAATGGTACCATAGACAGAGACACACTGGCCATCACTATTACCAACCAATTAGCTTCTAACTGCCATGTTACAGACTGTGCTTGAAAAATGACAGGAGCTGATTGATTGGTACTTTATCTCTCTCCGAGCTATGATATATCTGACCCTCCTCTATTATCAAAGCTGTTCATTAGGACAGGTTGTTTTGAAAAGCTCAATGACTTTCAACATGACCCCATTGTATTATGCCCAATTTTTGTTAAGTCAGTAACTCAATTTGCTGCTATAGATATGGCCAATGGATGTAGTGCAAATCAATGACAAATTCTTCACCATCTGACGATCTGGTGAGAACATCTAGTTTTGGCAGATGCCAGGAGAGGGCTTTGTTGAGATGGCATGAGGGACTGGGGATGTTTTATTGGTTTGTCTTGAGACCAGTAGATCCAAGGATGAAAGTAATAATGCTACAGCATACAATGACATTCTATAGAATTGTGTGCTTCAAAATATCAAACAACTATTTATAATTTCTGCCAACAAATGACTTGTTCATTTTGGTGTCCAATATCTTGGCTGGCCTGCTCAGGGAACCCCGAGCTTAACCTGTCCAACCACTTTTGAGATAATTGGAGCGCAGACTGCCAGGTGTCACAAATACTCTTGAAGATCTAGAAGTGCGACTCACCAAAGCCACGTGACAAAATCTAGTGGGAAACCTTCCTAGAGGAACATGGTCCTGAGATTTTCTAGCAGCCATGCCTATACTACTGTGGTGTCTTTGAGTGAAACATGGGAGCAGTATTAAGCTGGCCATACAATAGTGCGAGTTCACCACTTTTCAACGGATCAGGATGAGAAAGTGGAAAATCGTATGTGTTTTGTCTCCGATTCGATGCGTGGTCTTGTGCGCATCGGATCAGAGTCATAAGGTGGCCATACACGTCCCGATGCGTGCTTTGAGGTGCGCGCTCCTGTGGCACCTCATCGCACAGTACAAAAAGTATGTGCTGCACATACTTTTTGTACTTAGTTTTCATCGCATCGCATGCACAACGCATGCACATGCTAGTTAAGCACAGAACACACGCCCGCCCGCATCGGGACGTGTATGGGTGGCATAAGATTGGACACGCTGCACGTAAGATCTGTGGGATGAGACAGCCTACTGCATTGGTGAATGATACGATCTACCGGATACAATTTATCGCATGCAATCCTGCCGCCCGGGAAGATTCTGGGTGGTTCAAGGGAAATCTTATGCGACATCTCAAAGTTTATAGCCAGCTTTAGGCCCATGCCTTGACTTTGCTATTGCACACTAATGCCACAATCCTGCCGTTCCTTTAGGGTCCGAATTCGGCACCATTTTTGATGGTGGGGGTCTGGGCATTCGCGAATGTGCACATGTGCAAACTCCCGGTGTGAACGCCTTTGGCGAGTATTGCACTGTATTGTTTGCACTGTGAGGGCAGGGGACTGGAGCAGGGAAACTGCCAGCATTTTATGGGCAAGCTTGACCATGCCTGCTCATAGTGGGCAGCTGACGTCAGAGCCCGCCCCGAATTCTGCCATCTCCAGCCAGGAAAAAAGTCAGTTCAGGTCAGGACAAAAAAAAAAACATGAAAAACTCATGTCGACATTTGGACTGTCAACTTTCCCTTTGTCGACCTTCAGTCAACCCAATGCATGTTGACATAAATAGGGTTGACCGAGTGACCATATCCTGTTTACTTTTTGAGTTCACAGTATAACTGTTTCCCAATGTTGCAGGTGACTGACATCCATGTCAGTAAGTTTCTGGATCCTGCCAGGGTGTCAGAGTTTGAAGCCTTCTGCAGTGAAAGCCTTTCTATAATTGCACCATCGCTTGTTCTTGTAACAGGTAAGAGAGCGTCTCTTTGCAAAACAATACTGGATTATGAGCAATTTGGGTGAATTTATTATTAATAATAATATTATAGTTTATTTATATGGCGCTGCAAGGGTTCCGCAGCTCCTGACAATACATAGATGAGCAAAAAAACCAAGAAAATAACAAATTGCATAATAAATAGTTATAGTAATAGAAAAGCTTATTTTCAAGCTAGGTGCGGGGTCCATAGAATAATCACATCAACACTTACCCAACCTGGCAGAAGGAAAGGAACAGACCAGCACTCATTGTAGGTGAAAAAGTAATGGTTTGCAGTAAGAAGTTACAGCATGGTGAGCAGTGAGAACATCAAGGCTGACCCCACAGCTGTTTCAACTGGAGTCCTTCCACCCCTGACGAAAACTGGAAGGACTCCAGTTGAAATATATATATATATATATATATATATATATATATATATATATACATATTTCTAAGAACAGCGCATGAGGATAGAGGGCCCTGCTCGTGGGAGCTTACATTGTAAATGGGAGGGGCATAAAGACAGGAGTGACATAGAAGGGGCAGATGTGAGCATATACAGAGATTCGGATGAGCGATGGCTCGGTTTAATGAGGAAGTGGGTCTTGAGAGCCCGTTTAAAGTTTTGTAGGGTGTTGGAGGGTCTGATTTAGAACATATATGTGTATTTGCCATTAAGGTTTCAGTCCAATTAGCAGGAAGTTCACTGGCGGTGCTGTATGCCATATTTCTATAGTGCATGGTCTTACCTTTCAGTCCTAAAGTAGCAACATCTGATACTACAAGCTGAGATCACAGTTGCCACCCTGTGTTTCTGGGTTTTCTAGCACGCTAGCATTGTTATAGTTCTCCCCCGTTCTCCTTGCAAGGGTTCTTTCTCTTGTTGAGAAACCTCATCCGGTCTACTGACATTTTTGATATGTATTTATTTATTTATTTATTTATTTATTTATTAGCAGTTTCTTATATAGCGCACACAGATTCTGCAGCGCTTTACAGAGAATATTTGACCATTCACATATGTATGTGAAACTTAAGCAACTGCCTGAATATGCCGCACTTTACATAAACGATTAAATCTATATTCTTAGATCAATGATTGTATATTGGGGGCTTGTTGTAATCCGGGATTTATTGCCTTAGTTGTATGTCTTTTTAGGTGATCTGACTGATGGTAAAACAAAGGACAAGTTGGGCTCAGACCAGTTTGAAGAAGAATGGCAGATTTACCGGTCCGTGTTGATGAAGTCGCGGATACTGGAAAAAACAAAATGGATCGACATTCGTGGAAACCATGGTAGGGGTGCAAATCCTGTTTATCTGCCCCTGCACACCCATTCATGGGAACTATAGTGTTCATTCTAGCACCCGCCATATTTGAAAACCCATGCAGTTCCTCTTCGCTGTCTGCTGTGGTGTTTCTAGCACAGGTCTGGTTTGCATATCAGTGCTGATATACAAACCACACTCTGCTAGAAGCACTACAGCAGACACCCCAGGCAGAACTGCATGGGTTTTCAAATATGGCGGGTGCTAGAATGAACACTAAACTTTTTACAAATAAATCATAACTTGCCCTCCTGCAATCCTGCGCCATCTCTAAATGCTTATACGCATTGAATGTCTGTCAGTGCTCAGATTGGTGCATAGCTCCCGCCCTCCACCAATCAGCATGCTGATAG
Organism: Crinia signifera; assembly: GCF_055691185.1. Taxonomy (NCBI): domain Eukaryota; kingdom Metazoa; phylum Chordata; class Amphibia; order Anura; family Myobatrachidae; genus Crinia; species Crinia signifera. The sequence continues at coordinate 38,303,055 of NC_139228.1, read as the reverse complement.
CCACTGACTGTCTGGCTACAGGCTGTGAGGCAGTAAGAGAATGCTGCCCTTTCACTCTGATTGTGTGACCACTGCTCGGAGTCCCCTAGGACTGTGATGCTCCGGGCAGCTGCCCATTGTGGCTATATGTTAAGATGGCCCTGGCTACATTGTAGAGACCTGCAGGAATGCCCCATCCCCCTCAGAGCTCTCACTGGCTGCCTGACTCCCACACAACCTGTCGTCCAAGCTACTCTCGGGGAAGAGCTCTTATAACCTAATCTGTTAATTAGGGCTGCATGTTCACATAATTCTTCCCGGAGCCCTGGCTGTCAGCACCCAATGTTATAACATCTATGGTGGGGGGGAAGGGGGAGGCACGAGAAGGAGTGCCTCCCTTCCAGTCTGTATCATTTACCTTTTCCAAAAATATATTATTGGAGTAAGACACAATATAAATAAATATTTGTGTAAAGGAAAAGATATGTGCCACTGAATTGTTGCAGATAGCATAGGTACATGACCGCACAATAACCGCTAAGAATAGATGCCGTGAGAAAATTGCATAACATGACGGCATATGAGATGGGGCCAACACAATGGGGCCGATTCAGGATTGCACGTAGCGATCTGAATTCAGCCCCAGCCTCGATGGCCGGGCTTTGCGCATTTCTGCACATGTGTTTGAACCCCGCCAGTGAACGGCTTCAGCGAGTTACACAGCCACCGGGCCTTCCCTGCGGGGAGGGAGGGCCTAGAGCAAACATGGCTGTACCAGGGGAACGGACAGCATTTTATGGGCGTCCCCTGGGAACGCAGGCGGGCTGGGGGTGAGCGGCTGGTGTCACAGGACGTCAGCACCCTCCCTTCGTCCTAGCGCTCGTAAATAATAGTTAGATCAGACTGACTTTAATTTACAAAGGCGGGGCTAATCATGTGATGGGCGGCGACCACCAAACGATGTCTCCTGCTAGCAGCTGCATGCGAGGGGGCGTGTTCTCATACACATCCTATCACATGGTACCGAGGGGATTCGAGTTCTGGTAAATAAGGATTCATATTCATTTATATACTGCATGGTCAATATGTAAGGAATAAGGGCCCTTATTCTGGTTCACTCGCAATAGCTAATTCTCTCTCTAATGGACAAAACCATGTGCACTGCAGGTGGGGCAGATGTAACATGTCTCACCTGATAGTTACCAGATGTAACCTGTGCAGAGAGAATTAGATTTGGGTGGGGTTTTATGTCAAAGTGAGATCTATATTGCAATGTAAAAATAAAGCAGCCAGTACTTACCCTGCACAGAAATAAAATAACTCACCCAAATGTAACTCTCTCTGCACGTGTTACATCTGCCCCACCTGCAGTGCATATGGTTTTGTCCATTAGAGAGAGAGAATTTGCCTTTGCAAGTGAACCAGAACAAGGGCCCATATTCCCTACATATTGACTATGCAGTATATAAATGAATAATAATTTACCAAACCTCTCCATCCAGTTCTCCTATAAGTAAGGGTGCTGTTGTAACGTTTATTTTCTCTGTTGTAGATTCATTTAACATTGCCGACCTGAGCAGCATCAAAAACTTCTACAGGTAGATCACCATAAAATGTCACTTCCTGTTTGGGCGCGTCGCTGAGATCTCACGAGAGCTGCAGCTTACTTGTCCCTCGGCAGCAGTTAGTAAGTTAGAAGTGAACTAAAATATATTGTGTTTGTGTTCTAGGAAATATTCAGGATGGAAAAAAGAAGGTTCCTTCCACTTTGTTCACCGTACCCCATTTGGAAATTATTCATTTATATGTGTGGATGCGACTCTCACCCCAGGACCTAAAAGACCCTACAACTTCTTTGGCATAATTAATAAGGTACCAGTTTTCCCACTAGTCTGTATTGTACCCTGCTGTACCTTGGGCAGTAGAGGGCTCAGAATAAAGAAATCTGTTTCTCTGAATCCATCTTGTTAACGCGAGTATACATTCGTTTTGTTAACTCTTGTTGAGTTGGTCCTGTGTCAGTGATCATTTATCTCTTTTATGGGCTTTTTGAGTCTTACCGGGTCTCCTATGTGTTCTATGTAGGGTTACCACCTAGTCCCTTTAATTCCGGACACATATTAATTACACAGGTTCTGTGGCTGGCTAACTTCAAGACTCCACTTCACCTGATTTTAAACTGCCACAGAACCTGTGTAATTAACATGTGTCCGGAATTAAAGGGACTAGGTGGTAACCCTAGTTCTATGGCCTCATGGGAGGTTTTTTTTTTTTTTTTTTTGTATGGGTGGGGGGGATTTCCAAACAAGTCTAGTTTGCATTTTCAGTATCACTCCAAGGGGACCGAATTCGTGCTCTTTCCGATGTTTTGGGGACTGCGCATGTGAAGCCCCCCTTCGGCAAGTATCTCGCTCACTGAGGTGTTTGCACAGGTAGGGGAGAAGGGCGGGCAGGGGGTTAGATCAGGGGAACGTCCAGTGTTTTATGGGCATCCCCATGAAGGATCTGGGCGTTCCCCTATGAATGCAGGCAGGCCGATGCCCGCCGGGGGTGGGCGGCTGACGTCACATGACATTAGTGCCCGCCCCCTCTACAGCGGACTAAATGTCAGTTTAGACTGAATGACTTTAATTTCCAATTGGGAAAGACATCATTGAAAGGTCGGAGACCATCCGAATGAATTCTCTCCCCTTCAGTCGCATGCGAGGCGATGTGTTCGCGTACATCCCCTCGCCTGTTACCAAGGGTATTTGGTGTCAGAGCAGTAATGAATTAGGCCCCTTGTACCTCTTGGTTTGGTTCCCTCCACATCCCAAGTTATATCTGTTCCCCAAACTGACATGGGGACCAAAAATCCTTCTGGATTTGTTTTTCCCATTTCAGAAATGTTTAAAAAAAAAAAAAAAAGAGATCCCTTAATTGTAGTATAAATATATATAGTAGTTAGTTCATAAATATCCAGGACTAATCCGTAATCGCATTGCCCGACTAACATTTATAATGTTGTGATAATAGACTATGTGATCAGAGCTGTCCTTCCATGGCAGATTCATTAGTTTTTTCCTCTTTCATTAAGCTACGATTGTTTGTTTGCTTTCTCTTTGTGTGTTACATCTGTGAAATAGTTATACAGTAGATGAACCATCCGCAAGCATTTCAAGCTGTGTTAGCACCTGGGGCAGGATCTGGAAGCTTGACACTTTAAAATGGCAAAGAGAATGGTATGGGGTAGGAGGAATGGGCAAAAGCAGGTTAACCTATCAGAATCAAACAATTTATCAGCCAGGGCTCTTGTGATGACCAATGGAGCACTTTGTAAAATGGTTATGAGAGCTGCCCCTGAGGGGAAAAAGCTTTCCATGTTTTTGTACCCATATAACTCCAGGTTATGTCATTTGTAATTAATCCTGTTCATCTGTTGTCTAGAATCAAATGCAGGCATTGTCTGTACTGGCCACTGAGAGTCTCCACAGCAATCAGTCTGTGTGGTTTGGTCACTACCCCACTTCAACTATTGTGTCTTCTTCTCCCGGTATCCGGACAGCAATGAGGTCAGTCACGTGACACTGTATACTGATGTCTGATAAATGAAACCTACAGTAATATTGACATTATTCTTCAAAAGGCTATCCCTCTCCCTAGCCCTGTGGTCAGGGAACAGGGGTAAAAATGAAATTCCTGGGGGTGATGGACGATCACACTGCCGAGACACAACCAGGCATGTATATGAATCTATATACATGCCCGGCTGTGTCTCAGCAGCACGACCGTCCATTACTCCTTGCATATAGAATCTATATATAGATTCTACATGCATGCCCGGCTGTGTGTGTTACAGTACTGTAGTGTACAAGGACCTGGCGCAGTGCAGTGCACCAGGCCCTTGTGTATAACAAGCTTCCCTGCGTGATGCCCCGGGCCCCGCCTCCAAGTTCGCCCACTTCTTCAGTAGAGAGGACTAGTTGCTGCACCATCTCTGCAGCACGCAGTCTGTAGTGCCGCTGTGGCGCTGCGTTTCTTTGCCTGGTTATAGGCTCCTGTCAGGGTATACCCATCTCTAGTCTAGGGGAAAACATTGCGCAGACTGTCACTACATCATCTTGTAATACTGACACTAATAGTTACCTGGGTGTCACATTATCAATGGCTATACCACACACAGCATGGCAGCCATTGATGATGATGATGATGATGATTACCATGTTTAGCTGTGTGTGGTACAAATTTTGTACCACACACAGCCATACATGGTCATCATCATCATCATCAATGGCTGCCAGGCTGTGTACCGTACTAGCAGGATATATCATCAATATCTGGGGGTACGGTGTGTATTACAATTATATGATTTCCTTCCTTTCAAATCAAGGGGGAAACGTTGGCGTATCTAAATATATTTTGTGTTGAAGGTAAAAAGTTCCCTGACCCCTGCTCTAGCGCATAACCATGACCCAAATATCCCCCTTCCCACAGCATAACCTCCCCAGTGCCTCATACCTCTTACTCTGAACCCTGGGTTATTAAGTAATGTTTCAAGCTGTGCTGCAGCTTCTAAAATGGTTTTCACACTGCAGACTGGACCTGGGTTATTGCTGGGTTGTCCCTATCCGACTGCAAACATGTTCCATACTGCCAGATCTGCTGGAGTTTAGATGACATCATCTCCAAGCTCAGCCAATCCGCCTTTCTGTTCTTTTTATAATGACGAGTCAGATGCCTTTGACACTGCAGCCTACCAGGGTCAAAGTCCCAGGGCACACAACCCGGGGAGACCCTTTTGCACCAAACCAGAACCTAGGTTGCCCCGGCAATAATCTTCACTTGTCTCATTAACAATAATGTCTACATTATGAACATGTAGGGATTTTACATATTGATGTGGTTTCAACATTTATTATTTTTGATGTTATGAATGTCTAGTTTATGTGACTGCAAATATTTTGTCTATGAATGTGGATTATGCATACTAGGAAACTAAGGAAAATGCATCCAAAGATGCCTGTTCATTGGTCAATCATGGTTTCTTATTCCTAGTTCAGCAGTAGCGTACATGTGTGGTCACCTGCACACTCTGGGGGGGCTGGCCCCAACCCTGCACAGCCAACACCAACAGGGAACCCTGGAGCTGGAGCTGGGAGACTGGATGATGAACAGGAGGTAATTGTTGTTCCAGTCCTGCATGTTCGTACACCCAACATTGACAATGGTTGCAATTATGTACTCCAGCGGATCTCCTATCTTCAATGATTGTGTGTGTGTGTGTGTGTGTGTGTGTGTGTGTCGCACAATCATACACTTACACAATTTGATCTGTTTCATCCATATGGGATGTGTCCAGGGAGTCAATGAAGGAGCTGGCAAATAAAAACTGACAACGACATTTGTGTGACCGTTGCTCCTATCCCTCTACATCCCAAGAGGCCATAGGTCCCATAAGAAATCCCTTTTACTGTCTGGGTTCCTCAAAGAGGAGGGTTTTTCACTTTCAGTCTTTTCAAGGCTCCATTTTTCCCAGGCCCGTGGCTGTATCTCGCTTGGTCTATTGGTATTTTTATACCTGCACGGTATATAAAATATTATATATTTTACTAGAGAGTTAGTCTGCTACTTTATTATTGCCTCTGTGTGAGAGAAAGGTGTAGTTTCACTTGCTGCCAAAAGATTACATGTTTCGGAGACACACAAACAGACACTAGACATTATATATTCTATATATACAGTCCAGAGATCGGCACTCCTCAGTTATGCAGGTTAATGATGCCGTGGAGGACATCCACTTTTAATAACCATGCAAATGAAGGCACTAAATATACTTACCTATATACCACCCCTGCCACCATGAAGAGGCTGCCATGGAAAAGAGGAGTGACGTCATACTGTGTGCTCCCGCAGCGGCCGGTGCTGACAGATATGTAAATCGCTGTCATGGCAACCCCTGTGCATAAAACAAATGTGTGTAGTACTTACATTAAAATATCATCAAGCAGATACAAACAAACTAAGCAGAAGTGTATATAAATGTAGTAAACATACATAGGTGCCCAATGGGCTACAAATATATATATATATATATATATATATATATATATATATATATAATCTCAAAGACGTCCTCACAGCTCCAGAGTCAGGATACTGTGAGGACGTCTTTGATGACTGGTCTTGAGAAAAGACACCTAGTGGCCGAAACGTAGACTGCAACTACAATACATGTAATGTTAGTTCCCTAATTAAATTCTTTCATTACAAGACTGTGGTGAGTGCCCCCATTGGATTACAATATCCTACACTGCTATATGAATGGGACACATATCTGTCACCTTAGAGGTGCACCCCAACAATTGATCAAAGGTGGTCGTGAGTGTGAAGTTCCCCTCCAAAAAAATAATTATATATATATATATATATATATATATATATATATATATATATATATATATATATATATATATATATATATATATATATATATATATATGATACAGCTTTTTCGATAAGTAAAAGTGTCACCCTTGAGTTGCTCTGCTGCACTCAGTGATTTGTTCCCTTCCTTGCAGATATCGCATCTTTGCCTTTGATCACGATCTATTCAGCTTTATAGACCTGCAGTATGAGGAGTGGCCCGCCATTCTCATTACCAACCCGAAATCTGCCCTCTACACAAACCCCGCTGTGGAGCCCTTACAACGGATCCTGTACTCCACACACATCAGGTATATATGTATTTTTTTTCTTTAATGTTCTGAATAAAATAGTCCAAACTTCATAGCCAAAGTATACTGTGAACTATGCTGCTGGCTGTAGGTGGGCACCTGTTGTGGGCATGAACAATGTGTGAAGACTAAGTAAAACCTACTTGTCCCTGGCAATATAGCAGTAAGCAGGCATAGTGTAAGGCTGGGTACACACTTGCCCATAGATCCGTACGTGCAGCACTTGGGTTGATGCCGGTATATCTTGTGGATACAGTTTATTACTGTGTATGGGTGACCTCCTAATGCGGGTTTGCTGCATTGGTGGCGAACCTCGCCATTTAAGGGAATTCTCGCCTTCCTCTGACGACAAGGATTTCCCTGCAACATTTAATACAGTGAGCAGTTAGGGGGTTTGACAGCGAGGATGGCTTGTTTTTGGCCATCCTAGACACACAACCCCCACTCTCCGGCGGCATTGAATTCCGCCCTAATAGTCTCAACCCCATGGCTACACAGTATACAAACTGTTTTCATTTATTTTTTACTTCTTTGAAATTACTATTCAGTTTAATCGTAATATGACAATTTTTTTGTATATAGAATACATTTTTTCTCTTTGATGCTTTTATGGGAAACATAATAAGTTGCTTTTTAACTATTATAGGCAACATAATACAAATCAGGGATCTTGGACAAAATATAGAAACACTTTTATTTTCACGATGATCTCACACTTAAATCATCATCTTGTTGTAGAGATTGACTAATAAACGCTGTATTACCATATGATGCACTTCATTCTGTGCTTCTGTTTAGGATCCTGGCCTTTTCCCTGGACACTATCATCTCGGTAACGGTCTTCATAGATGGCATTGAGCTGGGAGAGGCTGGTCACTCATCTGGTCCATTGTACGTCTTGGAATGGAATGCTGGAAACTATAACACAGGACTGCATGAAATAAAAGTGCAAGTGACGGTAAAATAAAGGCATTAAATAATAAGCTGGAGCATATGTCTTATACAGATGGAGCCAGGCTCAGTGCACCTGCCAGCATGACATATCTCTAGTGCTGGCGGCGGGGGGGCAGGTGGGGAGCAGTGCCGGCCCATTGCCAAGAATGACACGCGTGAGCCCCATTCTGGCGGATGGGGTGGGACAGCGCAAGGTGGCACGTGGCGCGCCGGGAGCCGCTCTAATGAGAGTGGCTCCATCTGTAGGTTGTGCATTTGATTATAGTTTGGTACAGTAGCTGTAACCTAACCCCTTTTTCTACTTGTGTATTATCACGGCGCCCATGATTTCCATCGCAGGGCATTGTACAACAAAAAATCGCATCGCATGCAATATGTTCGCATGCGATGCAACGCGATTGGACCCGATTTTTAATTGTACAGGCCCCCAGATGCCTGATTCCTATGTTAAATACCCCCCCAGACCCGATTTTTGATTGTACACCCACCCTGATGGGTAAGGACTATGTTAAAGCCCCCCCCCCCCCATTGTTAACGCCACCCCACTATCAACGCCAACCCGAAGCATGGCGAGCCCGCGATGGGCGGCGGTACGCGTCCTCCGACCTTTTCATACCCCCACTATCCACGTCGGCGTGGAGTTGATTTTATATAGTGTGGCGAGTGCAGCGAGTCACTGAGCCCGAAGCGTGGCGAGCGGACACGGATGACCACATATATTCCGCGGGGCGCGCTGTGCTCGCCACGCTTCGGGCTCGCCACACTATATAAAATCAACTCCACGCCGACGTGGATAGTGCTGGTATGAAAAGGTCGGAGGACACGTACCACCGCCCTTCGCGGGCTCGCTGCGCTCTCCACGCTTCGGGTTGGCGTTGATAGTGGGGTGGCGTTGACAGTGGGGTGGCGTTAAAAACGGGGGGTGGGGGGCATTTAACATACTCATTACTCATCAGGGTGGGGATACAATTAAAAATCGGGTCTGCGGGGGCATTTAACATGGGAATAAGCCGGAATAAATCGGGCATGATCGCGTTGCATCGCATGCCATTATAATGGCATGTGATATGACGCGATATTAAAATTTTATACTCAGCCCGGGGAAAGGCTCAAATCGGGTCCCATCGCATACCTTAATCAGTGGTATGCGATGCGATGGGTGCCGTGATAATACACAAGTACCCCCCTTTTTTCTGTAATATAAATGAACAGTCACATTATTTCACTGTTTGCCAGTCAAGGTAAGTATATTAACAATAAGAATCTATTCCCAGAGGACCGGATCCACACTGGCATTCTTTTCCATCCCAGAAACCATGATTAAATATGTATTTGGTGCAAGGTGGGCAGGCAACATGGACCCTTGTGAGTCCACACCACCCACCCTGACCTCTCTACTTGTAAGCCACCCCTGACCCAGGCTGTTGTGAATCACAGATGCACCGAGACACGCAGGTGGTGTTTGTACATCTGGTTACTAGTTATGCTGGAATTGTTATAATATTAATTGCTGATTTTCCTCACAAATTTGTGGGGGGTTTTTTTTATGTTTTTAATTTGTTGATTTGCCTTCAGAATTATTTATGCGCTTAAGATACTATTACATTTTTGTTCATAAAATACTTTACATCAGCAAGACAGCGCTGTTAATTTAAATAGTTTTCTCCTGGATCTAGAGCAACGGTTCTCAAACTGTAGGTCCTGACCCCAAAGTGGGTCCCGACCTGCTCAGCATGGGGTCAAGACTCCATGTTGGTGACCATCAGGCTGATGAATTTTCTAATCTCAGTCAGTGATTGAAGGAGTCTGAAACATCTGTTGAATTGTCTGTTCCTTCAGACTCCTCCCATCATTTTGTGCCTCCACAATGCTGCCATGTATGTGCCGTCTGCTGACTACACATGTGATGTGATGACCTTCTGCAGTAACTTGCTGGAGTCCTGTAATTAGTTTTATTGTCTAATGGGGTCCCAGAGCAAAATAGTTTGAGGACCCCTGATCTAGAGTATATTTTGTCCTGTGTAGCAGTACACATTGTAGTTCTTTTTTATTACCTTTGTTTCTACACTAAACTAATATTTATCAGGAGCGAGTCCTCTGATAGCCTCACCTCACGCTCGAGGACTGCTACGTATTGTATATAACGTGCTCTCAGCATAGACCATAGCACAGGTGTGCAGTGTTAATATTTTCCTATTTCTCATACAGGATAGAGCTGAAAGGAGTCAGACTAGAAGCCACTTGTTCAGTTTACAAGATGATGTGTCTGTCCGCTTTAGCCTGTTTCCATCTCTTATTCTCCTCACCGATCATTACCTCATGGTAAGTTACGTCTGCTTATTAAATTGCTCAAATCTTGGATGCAATAGAGAATAGATGATACTGTACATTGATATAGTTTAGTGCTTTGTCATGAGCAATGTTCTCTCTAATTTTATGAAGGCTGTGTGTGGCAAAAGATTTTGTCTATGCAACTTTTGTGCGTCACTTATATATAACTGGAAAATGACATTCAGCATTTGTGTTAACTTTACTTCAAACTGATATTAAACATTTAAACATTCAAAACACAGCACACAATGTAGTTAATGGGTGAAACACACATTAATTGAGTCCACAACTGCAAAAAGGGACCACTTCTGCTTTGTGCACTCTGTTGTTATGTCTGTGCGCACGCTCGTCGAGTTGTGTGCGCGCGCACGCGCGCATAGCTTAGAGGGAACACTGGTCATGAGCCTATATTACCCTTCCAGAACTGCATGAATCCCTGTTAGAAGTCAGGACCCTGCTGCCTGGTATTGACAACACTTGGTTGTTTCTGAGGTATAAAATAAAGGAGCTTATCTCAGGCGCTCCAAGGGTGGCAGCTGGGGTGTATCAAATAGGTCTAACCTTTAAGACCTAAAGAAACTGAACATGAGGGTTAAAGGGGATGGTACACCCAATCAAGCGCTTCCCTGTGAGGACACCACAGTGTTATAAACGGAAATATAATACTTCCCTTTCTATTTACTTTCCCCAAGGACGATCTCTATTGGTGGACTCAATGAATGGTTTCCAGGTGCATATATGAAACAAAAAAAAAACAAGAACACTGGTTGTCTATCTGTTGGTGTGTTCTCCTTTTCTATGTTATGTTGCGAGGTTCAATGGATGCGTACCTCACTTACATAATAATTAGCATAGTCATACATATAAAGGTATCTTTTTTGTGTAGAAATGGGTAGCGTACCCGTACTCACGATGTGGTGGTGGGTTCAACTCATATCAAGGTATCTTTCCCAGTCTTTTGTCCAAAGAAAAACTTATTTATTGATAAAAATACAGTGTAAAATACGGTGCAGGAGCGTGGCAGGTTTCTGGGTGGTTGACAGTGCAACCGGCAAAGCTTGATCCGGACAAGACAATACCGCTTTATAAGTCAGATACTCCTTGAAAAAGGGACTTGATGTCCCGAAACATGTTGGTCCATTTTTTAATCCACTTTGTAAGTGGGGACCGGAGATAAGGACTGCAGAGTGACTTACTAAGCGGTATTGTCTTGTCCGGATCAAGCTTTGCCGGTTGCACTGTCAGTCACCTCAGAAACCTGCCACGCTCCTGCACCGTATTTTTATCAATAAATACGTTTTTCTATGGACAAAAGACTGGGAAAGATACCTTGATATGAGTTGAACCCACCACCACATCGTAATATTGGGCTGATTTTCCAGTATCGCTTCCTTGGCATCTTGGAATATGCTGATTATTATCACTGATGACATGCTTGTCTCTTCCACAGGCTCAGGTGCTGTTTATTCTGATGGTGCTGAGTCAGCTTATTTTGCTGTTTATTTTCAGGATAAGAAAACGCACCATACTTAAGGGTAAGTTATAGACATTGTTCATCCTCCACAATGAAAATATGAATCTAAGCAACAATAATATTCGGGTCAGCACAGATGGTGTGATGGTTAGTATTACCGCCTCACAGCAGTTAGGCCATGATTCCCACCATGGCTCTAACTGTGCGGAGTTTGTATATTCTCCCTGTACTTGCGTGGGTTTCCTCCGGGTACTCTGGTTTCCTCCCACAATCCAAATATATACTGATAGTCTAATTGGCTACCAAAAATTAACCCTAGAATGTCTGTGTGTGTGTACATGTGGTAGGGAATATAGATTGTAAGCTCCACTGGGGCAGGGACTGATGTGAATATTCAAATATTCTCTGTACAGTGCTGCGGAATATGTGTGCGCTATATAAGAAACTGTTAATAAATAAATACTATATCAAATGTAAAAATTAACGTTGAGAAATTGGCTTTTAAAGGCATGCTAACTACACTTACTACTTCTACAGTATAGACAAAAAGCTAATGTACAAATAACCAAAACCTTTGCTAGTGATGGAGATAGAGAAGAGTGTTTTACAGATAAATGTCTGCCTGTTTTCCTGTCCATCCATCTTGGTTTATAATATTCAATCTGCCATATACACAGCTAAACTGTCTTTCATGCCTCCTCCTACTGTAGAATCCTTCTCTCCTCTCTGATAAGTGCAAGTAAAACATTTCTTTCCTCCTCAGGTCTGTTTATTACGTGTTTACTATTATCATGTTTTATTTGTTTTCAGTCACATTTTATTTTTCTTGAAAATAGTAGGGATGGAGCAGGGGATGGAGCATAGAAGAATCTTATTTTGAAGTTCACTCTAATTTAGGCTGTTTTTCATTTTAACTTCCACACGTTGGAGAATATTCTTTTTCCGGTAAATAAACTCTAAATTCTCAGACAGAATCTATAGGGGTATTGATATTCAATATAACATAAGATCAACAGATGGTAAGAGTAAAAGAGGAGGGATAGCTTCTTTGTAGGGCAAGGTAGGGATCAGAAGTTTCCAACGCGTTCCGTCAATGTGACTTCATCAAGACCGTTTGATAAAGTCACGTTGACTTATATATCATATGACCCTAACCTTAACTTGCTCCGGTGCCTTCCTTAGGAGGGTGACTCCCAAATACAGCAGCTGGGGAAAAGGCAGCACTCGGAGTCTTCGTAAGTGGTTAAACAAGTTCCAAATGTATTACCAATGTTTTGAGTTGTGCTCCCCTTCTTCAGGATGCAATCAAACACACACAAGCAAAAATTAAGTTAAATAATCTTACCTCCCCCATTCCCAGCGTGATCACCAGAGACTTGATCACACTAGGTCATGTGACTGCTACTGCTAAAGAAACAATGGCAACCTTGCTGAGTAAGGTTTAGGTGCATGGAACATTAAACTATGACAAAATGGAGCTGCACCGTGATTTTTTGTTTTGTAAGAGTGACAATGACAGGAAGAGAAGAATGGCAGTGCTCTACAGTGGCCATGAGTGGTACTGCAGTGGTTGTACTCTTCTAGAAGGGTTCTGACCTCAGGAAATAGTCACAGCTAGGGGATTTAACACTGCTCGCTAAGCAGTGGTCATCCATTGCTTAGGGAGCGGCTTAACACCGAACCATTTGCTCCCAAATACTGAAAAATACAAAAATTTGAATTAGAGAATTTATTAAATTACCATTTTGAGGGTTTTCAGAGTAAATTGTTGTCATTTGCTCCCTTACATTACCAGACTTTCGCTCCAGCCACAGAGATTAGACAGATAATGTTATATCGTGTATCCAGCATAAAGCATAGATTCAGCTAGTACTAGGTTGTGAAGCAGATGTGGCAAATATAATATAAGCCGCTACAATTGTATGGGGAGTCGGTGTGAAACTGAAGCTGCTCGCTGCATGCCGAAACAGGGCGTCCTTTCATCCCTTGCACTGATCGCGCCATACCTAGTAGGTAAGCGCACTGCGTGCGTTAAATGTTTACTTGATATCTATTTGATGTATTGATATTTCCTCCGTCTTTGGCTTATCTGTCTGGAGCCGTTGCATTCTTTCATTTCAGTGTATGTAACCAATTTATTACGGTCGTGAGACCGCAGCCGAGCTGAAAATGACCATATCAGAGTGACATGTTGGCGACTGTTAGGATGTAGATTATTTCCTGTAGGTTGTTCATTCATTCATCTCGCTGGCAAGACTTTTTTTTTTTTATTCTTTTTATTTACTTATATCTTAAAAATTTGCTGATGAAATTGCGCAACTGTCTCCATATCTAGGCCCCCCAGGATACGTCGCACAGGCCTCGTTCTCCATGCATGTACTGAGCAAACAGAACACTTTCTTCTACCCCATTTTATTGCTCAATCTATACACTGCACTAGGTAAGTAGAATATATCCTATTTATACCGAATTATTATCCGTAATGTTTATAAAGAATATGGGTACAGCGTTTCTTTGACACACAGCCGTATTCTTCGCATTTGCATTTAATAACCTGCACTTCTATTACCAACACATTTATTTTGGGGCTAACAGGAAACCGATGGTATCACCGAGGAATGGAAGTAGAAATCTAGATCTTCGGAATAGTGAAAAGTCCACATGTGATCTGGGAACCGTTCTGATATTTACTTAACAGACGTTTCATTTTTTCTTTTATTTAAATATTTATATTCAGTAGATAAATAATCGATGCGGCAAATATTTGTATACCATTGTATTTGTTACTTAGCCTTAACTGGAGTGTTCTTTTGATGATAGGATCCTATATACCAGGATACCAAATATACCAAATAAAGTTGCCGGCGTCCTGCAGTAGGCTCTGGTTTCAGTCATAAATTTCCTGCTGCCCTGCATTGTACTTCTAATCTCCTGGATTTTTCTGTATCTGCCAGAAGTGCCACAAATGAGTTTATTTGCAAGAACAGTGATTTACTGTTTTGCTATAGCTGCTCAGGAGTCCCTGCTGATGACTCACATTATGCCTCCTTTGTGGGAACCCCTGACAGGGGAGAGAGACAGATGCACATAGGGTCTTATCTGTACTGGTGTGCTCTCATCCATAGCATGCTGCTGCTGTTAGTGAGATATGGCTTGGGGTAAGAACTTTTTGCTGGTAATCTTTCTTTAGTTAACCCCTTACCGACGTTTTTGCCTTCCTGACAGAGGCCTTTTTTTCAAATCTGACATGTATCACTTAAGTGGGGATAACTTTTTTTTTTGCTTTTACTTATCCCAGTGATTTTGAGATTGTTTTCTCGTGACACATTGTACTTTAAGTTAGTGGTAAATTTTGGTCGATACAGTTTTTTTTTTTTGTGAAAAATACCAAAATGTCGTAAAAAAAATTGAACATTTTGCAATTTGCAAAATGTTAAATTTTCTGCTTGTGAGACAAATAATCATACCACTCAAAATAGTTCATAACTAACATAGACCATATGTAAACTTTATGTTTCATTCATTATTTCAACTTTCTTTTATTTATTTTTTTGGACACTAGGGGGCAGCAGAGTCAAAATTATATACATAACACAGTAAACGCTGCAATTTGCTGTTCACATTTAAACAGCCAATTGCAACGATCGCCGATCGGGGGGGGCATCGCTGCCCCCCCTGGGCAATGAGGGAAGATGTCTGCTGTCAGGGACAGCAGACATCGTCCCTCTGTCACCGCGTCTCTAGACGCGGTGACAGTTTAAAGTCATGACGTACATTTACGTCATGTGTCGGGAAGTACATCCCGACCATGACGTAAATGTACGTCAAATGTCGGGAAGGGGTTAAACACATCTATTTAAGTAGAGTATCTGATGTCCATTATGATTTGGCTAATGGTATGGAAACTACACATCCAATCAATATAGGTAGTGTCTACAGATTGCAAACAGTCCAGTGTTTACCATAAAAAAAATATTTAATACATTGAAAACAAGGTCATATTGCACACAAGGTCATATTGCACACAAGGTCATATTGCATAGGCATCACATTAATCATGTATATTGTGCCGCATGAGAAGAAAATAATTATCATAGATATAGATACTGTATGTATAGATATATAGTTGTAAACAAGTGACACCATATTGCAGGCAGTAAGTCAATACTTGTAGAACTTCCCTAAATATATTAAGGGAAATTTAGATGGGAAGTAGACTTCACATGTAATGTTGCTATGGGCAACCAATCAGATCCTGTCTACTATCTTCTATTGGGTGCTAAATAAATAGTAGATTCTGATTGGTTGCCTATAGCAACATCACATGGGAAGTTTAATTCCCATCTTAGTAAAGTTCCCCATTGCTACTAATGTCACATAGAAATATCTTTCAATAAGCATTTAAGCATAGACGCCCATATGTGATGCTAGACACGCCCTTGGCGCAGATGGTGACAATCCCCCCTCAACTGAGCGCGGTGCATTCTATTGTTATCTCCTTGAACCTACTTTTCAAAAGTAGGCAAGCATGGAAAGAAGATACACATCTGTAGTGGTTTATATAAAAGCACATTATTTAGAACTATATTAAAACAATTTAAAATGCGTGCAAACAACTTTTATTATGAGAACAATAAAATCCACTTAGAACCTTTTAACCAGATGCTTTCATTTAGTTTGAATGAAGATATGAAAATCTTGTAGAGGAGTAACTAGAGGAGTAACTAGAGGAGTAACTAGAGGAGTAACTAGAGGAGTAAAACTGCAAAACAGTTCGTTGTGTTTCATCTCACTGTAGCTTTATGACTTCATCATGACAATTGGTATCTATTATTGTATCTATTGTGCTCTTCGTTCATGTGGTCCAGAACACTTTATAATAAATCTTCTTTAATTTCAGGTCCCTGGTTTATTGGAGAAATAGTAGACGGCCATATGGGAGCTTGCTTTGCATTTGGTGTTTTCATCGGGGGTCATTTCTTAGATGGAAGCCTGACGTACATAGTGGGAATAACACAGGTTTGTGATGGTTTAGATGTGCGCATAAACATGATTTGGTAGCAAAGTAATTGATAACAAATTGTCAGGAGGGCGCCTAAAAGAACGAGTTTCTTTACCAAGCAGCAGTAAAGAATTGGGGTCAATCCCCTATAGAAAAAAAGTGTATACTGCACTTATAACAATTGATTACAAACGTGATCTGTATATATTCCCAGTTTTTAATAATAAACTAATTTACATGAATAAAAAAGTATAAGGAATAAATAAAACAATTAAAAAGTCTATAGTTGGGTGCAATGGATTACTGTAATAAAGTCACCCGCTAATCTTGATTTAGAAATGAGTCCGCGTCATACCAATGTGTCCCAGTATAGAGTTTTAGTCATTACAAAGTGTAGGAAAGTGGAAGTCCAGGTACCTTGGCATATGCGTTCCTGAGGTGGCGTTCCTCTTTGGAGATGGTAAGAAGCTGTATGGTGGCAGCAAGCTGGTTTATACCTTTTCTCTCACTCGCTTGATGCTAGTTTTCCGGTAGAGGTTAACTTCCACAGTGGTACTGCAGATGACAGAGGATAAGGGGACAACCGGAGGTAGATAGTCGTAGGCAGGTGATGATTGCTCTTGTAAATGGCACCACACAACCAACTCGTTTTGCTATATTGAGACAGCTTGAAAAAGTGCATCCCCCACACACACACACACACACACTCTAGCTTTTGCTCATTGCTCGCAGGGTGATTGACATTTTGCTGCTGGTGTTTTCCGTGCATCCCCCAGGAAACGCTGGTGTTCCCCATCCATTGGGAGGGACATGACATCCGTGGCCTCCTTCTAATGGCCTTCGCTGCACTCCAGACTCACTCAGCGCTGCGAGCAGGGGGAAAAACCATTCAACTGTGAATGATTTCCACCCTGTATGCACGACTGCGTATGCTTTCAAAGGCTTCCTGCTCCAAACACTTGCAGCTCAGCGAGCTGGTCCATTGTGCAGAAGTTACATCTTCCCTGCATGTGTCCAAGGCAGGAAATCTGCAGAACCATGAAAGAGGTTTGTGTCCCTGTTACTATCAGCACCACTGTACCTAGACAGGACACTGATCTGAAGTCACAAGTTATAAATGTGTTATGAAGTCTGAGGCACTGACTGGTCCATATTTAAGACACTGTGGATTTTGCAGCCTTCTGCTACTGATAGTGTATACTTCACGCCCCTGCCTGTTGGAATATGCAGCCAGGGCGTGTGTACACGAATATTAGTTGTATATTAAATACAGTTACATTTATACTGCAGAAGAGGCATGATGCACCATATTCTGCCGTCGCCCTCCCTATCTAGTGCTTGGGTTGTAAATCACCCACTTATATTGCTCGGTACTTTAGACTGGCACAATGTCACTTCATGTGCCAATCAGACACCAAAGACGAATACGTTGAATTGCAGAGAAAATATTATATTCTTCCTTTTCGGCAAATGCAATTTGAATGCATTTAATTGGTATTTAGCCTTGTTTCTCCTCAATGGTTAAAGCTGCCCATAAGTTTTAAGTACCTTAATGGCCATGATCATACATCTCCCCTTATGTCTCATTCATGGTCATCAATGCACTTGCACCATGCATGATATTACTCATCACCAATAGAAGGCCAATGTAGCTGGCGACTGAGCAGCACTGTGAGTAAGGGATGCCCACAGCAGCTGTGCTTATTTCATTGTTGTCTCTTATCAAGTAGTCGGAAGCTAAAGAAGCAGTGGTGAATGTTATATCACTGTACTAATGCTGAACTGCCAGTACGTTAGAGATGTATTGTAGTATAGCATAGCACATGTGACTCTGGGGAAGCAGAATAAAACTTAGCTGTCAGTGTGGTCCTGCTATTGTGAATTTGCAGCCTGAGGAGGTCATCGGAGATGCATGAGAAAGGTAAGACCGTAGGGTTGGTACCTACTAGAAGAGACTTCTGCTCACTGGAATGTACTTTCCTTTACTTGTATCTCTGACTTAGAGGTTTATTCTGGTTAACTCCTTCTGGCAAATTCCTTCTTAGATGGACAAAAGCATGTGCACTGCAGGTGGGGCGGATGTTACTTGTGCAGAGAGAGTTAGATTTGGGTGGGGTTTTACTTCAAAGTGAGATCTATATTGCAGTGTAAATATAAAGCAGTCAGTATTTTCCCTGCACAGAAACAAAATAACTCGCCCAAATCTAATTCTCTGCTCATTTTACATCTGCCCCCACTGCAGTGTCCATCTAAGAAGGAATTTGCCAGAAGGAGTGAACCAGAATAAACCCCTTCTTTAGTGTAAAGGTTTATAGTAGTAGCATTACTATGCTCCTATAACGGTTTGCCTGTTTTTGTCTAATCTGTTTTGTATTTTTTGACTGTTTGCAGATGATGTTTTTTAACATTCCCATGACGGCTTACCTGTGCTGGTGTCTGCTGCTGCGGTGCAAAGGCCACGGCTTCTTCTCCCACCTCAAGCACAGTAGGAAGGTTGTGTGTGTGCCCATACACATCTCCATGTGCCTCCTGCTGGTATGGCAAGTCTTCTCCTGCTTCTTCTTGATGTTGACCTACGGCACGTTAGCGGCTTTCCTCTCTCCAATGAAGTTGTGGCTGGTGGTGGCCACATTGGTCTTGGGTAGGAAAGTTTGGGTATTCAACTCTCCTGAGCTTCGATCATATGCAGATGACCTGAAAAATTGCCACAGCACTTGACTTGTTCACTTGATCGTGTTCTTTTAACAGATGGACAAATGTTTTACCTGGTTCTATTTGACATCACAAAGTCTGCTGCAAGCCACCTTTTACTGGGACATTTTACTTCTCTGGATCCAGGCCTGTCGTGGTCTGTGTCATCACTAATTCAGAAAGTCCGTTCCCTAATCAAATAAGTTACTGGTTCATCAAAAGCAAGCTAGCAGAGGCAAATGTAATGTGTCGGCCAGATTTGCACAAACAACCAAGCTTGCTGGCAGGTGAAGTCCAGAAACGCTGCTGACGTTCCTTCTGCACCATTATTTTCCTGTGGTTTCTGTATTTTGAGTGATGTAGAACCGTTCTGGGGAACTATACTGCCCTCCCTTACTGGTGATGGCTTGGTGCAGTCACACAGTCTGTCCCCGGAACCGTCTCTTCACTTCATGCTGCTGATCCCGTTTCCTAGTATGAAATGCTCCTTGTGAAGTTCACCACTCTTCTTGCAGACTTTGTAGATTGACATTTGGACGGAAAAGGAAATCTAATGCAAAATATATTTCTAAATTGCAATATGTTGTTTAATTCTTAAACAAAATAAGTCTTGGGGTGAGATTTATCAAATCTTGGAGCGGTAAAGGCTAGATTTTGCCCATGACAGACAGTTCGCCAGTAATTGTAATTTTTCAATCACCGCCTGTAACTTGGTATTTAAAGCAGAAGCTGATTGGTTGCTATGCGCAGTTTACTTTTATTTTATACCTGAATCCTCAGTTTTTTTGCTGGAGTTGGGGGGTTCCATTGTGACATAGGGATGGCCATAAACCATCAATTATTCAAAATCATTGATGGTTTATGGCCGATGTAGAATAGTTTTGTCATTGATTGGGGAGAACCAGAAGGTTTTCCTCCATCGATGTCAAAAAAAAAAATTCTAAGGGGCCCAGGACATGGAGCATCACCCCGCCATGAGACCTTTGAAGCCTTGCCCCAAGTTATGATTGGCCCACAGGCCAATCAAATAAAATGGATGACCATCCATAGGTAAAAACAGAGATTGTCATCCATTGCGTAGTATGCCACTATCGATGCCCAGTTGCACTATTACCATCGATGGCAACAATGCCAACCCTACTATGAAAAAAAGTCTCAAGCCACAATCTTGCTAGTAGACCTTTTTTCACAGCTTTGTGTTGCTGGATCGCTTCTTGATGAATGATTTTGTGCCAAGATTTCCCGGTAGTACAGATATTAAAGAACGGCCAAACGTGAACTGGACGTACAGGTTGCAGCAGTCCGTTCTCTGTGCAAACAATGATTTGTAACTCTCCGCTTTTCTTTGTGCTGGTTATTCTGGAGTTTCAGATGTAAGCATATATTTTTATCTCACCAAAATTGATACAGACTGTAAGGGAAAAAACGAATAGAGTGGGAAATGACGAATACAAATTATAATTCACACTTCTTTTAGCAATATTTGAAATCATAACTGGTCTAGTTCCCATTCAGGGCACTACCTCATGTCCTCAGCTCTACATGTAGAGCAGTCTGCACACAGCCTCACGCAAAGGAACCGCGCTTCGGACGCGACGTGATGTCAAATACATCTGATTTGGGGCGATTCGTCTGATTTACTCAGCCCAATCCATCGGAATTGGGTGAAATCAGGCCCAAATTGGACCAGTGAATGGGGCCTTTTCGATTTTTACAGATTTTTTTTTAAATGGGGGGGAAAAATTGTGGCCAAATTCTCACCTAAAAATATTATTTATATATTTTGTGACGTCTGGGGTATCTTTCTCCATAGAGCGGTCAGGTTTTCCGTATTTAGGTCAGGGGTGGGCAATAAGCGGCCCTCCAGCTGTTGAGGAACTACATATCTCAGAATGCCTTGCTTCAGTTTCAGCATGACCATCTAGTAAATCTAAGGCAAGGCAGGCTGGGATGTGTAGATCCTCAACAGCTGGAGGGCTGTTTATTGCCCACCCCTGATTTAGGTACTCAAGCAAGGGTCACTATACAGCCTGTCCAGATTAAAACATACAAAATGTATGTTTTAATTACCCGAATACAGCTGGTCTAGTTCCCATTCATTGCACTACCTCACTTCTTCAGCCCTACATATAGAGGGTATACACACAGCCTCACGCAAAGGCCCTAATTCATGTTTGTATGCAATGGCCAATTATGATCACAATACGTTTACGCAAAGGTACCGCTGCAATCTCGCTCACAGTGAGGATTTCATTGTAAAGCGATTGATAGGAAGTGACCATTTGGAGGTGTTAAGAATGCAGATGTATCATTTCCATTTTAGGGGTGTGTGACAGCTGCAAGCTGGAACGCACTACTGCTATGTCCTGTTTGTGTAGCCATAGACAAACCCTTATTCCCGGGAGTTACCTACTTTTGGATTTAGGCTGTAGAAGTGTTTCCCTCTCTCTTCATTTTACGTCGACAAGTTCACTTGCTAATATCAGCGTTTCCGTAGCCTACAAACCCGCAATTGCATTTGCGTAATAATATGATTTAGCCCCAAATTCTTGCCTGCTTCCCGCAGGTGTAGCTACTTGTTCTATTGAAGTCTGCTCTTTAGCACTTTTAAAAATGAGTGGTGGTGGGGATAATATAAATTATTAATAATACAATAATTACTCTATTCTAAAATATTTATTTCTTCATTATACACCATAAATTGTATTATGAGCACTGATTTCCCCCCACCGCCCTCCCTAATACCTCTTCTATACTGTAACAATATGATTACTTGTGTTCATTCTAGTACCCTGTGTCTTTCCAAACCCATGCAGTTCCTCTTCCCTGCCTGGGGTGTCGCTCTCTGCTGTGTTGCGGTTTAGCACAGGTCTGGTCTGCATATCCGTGCGTGCTAGAAACACTACAGCAGACAGCGACACCCCAGGCAGGGAAGAGGAACTGCATGGGTTTTGAAAGATGCAGGGTGCTAGAATGAACAAAAATGACAAAATGTGTTTAAATCTTTAATTTTATATTGATGATTGTGCTGTCAGTTGCAAACTATCATACTGGAATGTAGCAGAAAGGAACCCTAATTTAAAATGGGTGCTATATGACTTTCTGACTGGTGTGGTATGACGCTTAGACAGTTGAGACTCCGATGGTCATTAGTCCGACATCGGAATCCCAACTATTGCATGCCCAACTGATAGGGGCTGTTCTCCCTCGTGGGGGTCCACGACCACCATTGAGAGAGAATATAATTGGCAGCGAGCTCACAAGGGGCTTTATAGCCTATCGACGTTGCGGCAGTCGAGGTTCCGATGTCTAATTAATGACCGTCGGAATCTCAACTGTCTAAGCATCACAACCACACCCTTTAGAAAGAGCACATTATTAATGCTGTTATGATTGTACTTTGTGTTTGTAACGTAAAAAAAAAAATCACTAAGAACAATGAGTAATATATGTTTGTCTGCAGTTCCATATACTGTATTATATTGTTGGCTAGTAAATTACACCATTGTGTATGAATACTGGGGTACAGCTAACTATGCAAAGTAATGTCACACATGACAAACTATAGGATAGTGACAGAATTGAGAGTGTTTGTTTACTGTATGTGTATAAGAGGTTACTTGGATTTGCCATGTTTCATTATAGAATACAATGTTTTTGCAGATGTGTATTTTTTCTTTATTACTTTTAAATGTATGATCTGGAAAATGTAAAGTACAACAATACTAGTTCCTGCTGTAATTACTGCTCTGTTGTGACATTCTTTCTCCTAAGGGTCTATATGTCACCTGTGCTGCTTGCACAATTATTGTTGTAGGTGGCAACTGCTTTGTTACACATAGGCCTATTACCCAAAACGACACCAATAAATATCTCCCATCACAACCACTCCGCTCTGCACGTGATCTATGGGCAGAGTTATTAAACCTGGGGAAGTGATATAGTGGAAGGTGATAATGCACCAGTCACTGAGCCCCCAACTGTTATATTTTAAAACCCAGCCTGTTACTTTAGAGTTATAAGCTGATTGGCAGGTGCTTAACACTGGTCACATTGTGGCAGATGTATTAAGCCTGGAGAAAAGATAAACTGGAGATAATGTGAAAGGAGAAAAAGCACCAGCCAATCTACTCCCAACTGTCATTTTCAAACACAGTTCAATGGGGCAGATGTATTTTAGCGGCGCTTATCGCGCCACTATAATACTTCCTGCTTCTCATTAACGAAGCGAAGCAGGAGAGGAGACCGACAAGATGTATTAACTCCTCCCTCCAGCGATGTCCCCTCCCTGGAGATAGCGGATCAGTTTATACTGATGCGCTGTCTCCTTCCCACCGACCGGCTGGACTGGGCATGCGTGGGATCTCGCTACTCACGCAAGATCCCGAGCACAGCCAACAATTTTCCAGGTCTCCTCACAGAGGCCCTTATTTTGATCGGCACGGTACGGCCCGCGTGCGGCCGTACCGCCGATGTTTTTTGTCTGCACATGCGCAGAGGTCATTCTGCGCATGTGCAGCCCCCTTCGCCGCAGACGGATTTCGTCCGCCGCAAAGGGGGCGTATAGGGGCGTGAGGGGCTTCAGCCCCTCATTTCCCTATGTGTACGCCCCGCGTTTCATGGGCGTTCCCATGCAAACGCGGGGCGTATGCATGGTAATGAGGGCATGACGCCCTCATTACCATGACATGGGGGCGGAAAGCTGACGTCGCCGGATGTCAGCTTTCAGCCCCCTTACAAGCTCCCACACGGACGATTGTCCGTGTGGTCTGAGCTTGCGGGAGCTGCCGCGGCGTGCGGGCCTGCCTTCGATGGTCGTCGACCATCGAAGGCAGGGGGCAGCTCCCACCATGGTGGAGGCGTAGCCTCCACCATTTTTGTGCGGATCGCCAGCCGTCCGTGTATGGACGGCCGTGGCGATCCGTCCGGTGGGCGGCCCTTGGTTTGTGCGGTCGGAGCCCCGTGTGCGGCTCTGACCGCACCAACCAGAATAAGGGCCAGAATCACAAGTGAAGTAATTAGCTCCACCTGTGGAACTTTAAAAATGTGTCAGTGAGTAATGAGTGCAGCTGTCCATCGGTCGGATGACCTGGAAAACTTGAACTGTTGGGGTACTTGAGGACTGAGGTTGAGAACCCCTGATGTAAAGGACAGCATCATATCCATATACTGTAGGTCAAAATTCAATGTGTATCATTATAATTTGCAAAGTTTTTTGCAAATTATATTATAATATAAGTATTATAATTTGCAGAAATTCAACACCATAACAATCACAAATGCTGTCATAGTTGGTACTTCATAATGACAATGAGCTCTAAAATTAAGGCAATATAAACTAAAATACTAAGATAAATAGATAAATACACTGACATATGAACAGATTAGATACAAAATAAATCTATATCACATAGTTCTATATCCTGGATACTGTGCGTTTTTCAGGCAAAACAAAAAAAAAATGTAACAATTCAATTGCCCGATAAATCCATGGGGCAATAAATTCTGCTAAAGATCGTTTTTCTTTTTGGACGAATATTAATTGAGCACAATTGAATTCCTTCTCTTATTAGGGTGACTGCTCCAAGCAGAGTGTACTTTTTCCTTTTTTGTTACTTTTGCGTGTAGCTCTACAACAACCAGGGTGATACACACTGCCTATCACTGGATTCACGCTTCTTGAAGCTGTACTTCAACATAGGGTACTATAGTGTTTCATAGATGCCTAATGAGCGTGGAGGTTGCAGATCCCTTTTAAAAGCGTGTTCTTATGGGTCGGTGTTTCATACAATTTCACATGCTCCGTAGCTAGTTGTATACAACTTTGAGCTAGTACAGGTGCGTCGCAGTTGTTGGTGGAAATGTGTGGCAACTGTATTCTTGCCTATGCTTGTAAATGCCCGCTGATGGTAAGAGGATGGGAAGGGACAGCAGGAATGGAGATCTGCTTTTATTCCTGCACATTCCCCTTGCTGACATATAGAAGATGTTGAATCAGCCCCTTTGTCACAATGCATCCATTAGGCTTTAAATTATTTGGCAGTTGGCTGCGAAAATTAACGGTGGTTGATGCGTACATCTTCTGAGATTCAACTTCTAAAATAGGAAGTATGTGACATGCATAGTTTTTTTGGGGGGTGGTTTTTTTTTTCCGATCAACTATAATTTCTCAAAAAAACAAATATTATTTGGTAAATATTGTAATTTTCTTACAGTACTTCATGTCGTATTACGTGTTATGTTTATAGGCGAAAGGTATGCAGATATCTCTGAGTCAGAGGTAGTCGGGATCTGAGTTTCAACTAGTATCTTAGTTAACCATACACTTCCCCTATTTGGCCGCTTTTCACCTGATTCAGATGGATCATGCCGAGAAATCGGGTGAAAAGTGGGTAAATCGGATGTTGTTTGGCACCGGATTCCACGCGCATCGGATAGTAGTCGGAGATTGGACATGCATGCACTTCCAGCCCATAGAAAAGGAGAGGACCCTTTGGCATTGTAAAGTGGGCTAAGATGATGCAATCACATCCGGACCACCCAATTTTTGCGGCCACATACAAAATTGGGTGGTCCCTAAGCCCTCTACCAAGCTATATACCCCAGATTTTCCACATGATTATATGACTTCTATCACCTCAGTCTATCCTGCTCTCCTCAGCCACTGCTCCCTTATTGC
Source organism: Crinia signifera (assembly GCF_055691185.1). Classification (NCBI taxonomy): domain Eukaryota; kingdom Metazoa; phylum Chordata; class Amphibia; order Anura; family Myobatrachidae; genus Crinia; species Crinia signifera. The sequence goes on along the minus strand of NC_139228.1, from coordinate 38,277,232 downwards.
TATGACTTCTGCTCATCCCATCTCCAGCTTCCATGTTTATCCCACTACTAGTGGCCAACCCGGTCCTCTGTTTCTGCCAGAAACGGGACAGAATTTACAGAATAAGGGAGTTATTCTGATTCACTTGGAAAGGCACAATCACTCTCTAATTGACAAAACCCATATGCACTGCAGGTGGGGCAGATGTAACATGTGCAGAGAGAGTTATACGGCCTACACACATGCCGATATTAAGGCATTTTCTAAGCGATTTTGCTTAGTTTGGCAAAGTCGCTTAGCAAATGCCCTCACATCGGTGTATGTGTGGGGGCTGTATCGGCAGCCGTGCGCGTCCCCGCGCGTCTTTATCGCTGGCCGAGATTGATGGACAGTGTCCATCAATCTCGGCATCGGCAGTGTTCTCCCACCGGAGAACACTGGCGCTGTCTGCTCGCTTAGCACACAGAGCTGACAGCTCGCTCTGTGTGTGGGCTGTCAGCTCTGTGTACTAGGCGATAGCGGCGCAGCACAGCCCGACCTAGCATAGCTAGGTAGCCCTGCACACATCGCAATGTGTGTAGGGCCCATTAGATTTGGGTGGGGGTGTACTTCAAACTGTTATCTGTGTAAAAATAAAGCAACCAGTATTTACCCTGCACAGAAACAATAAACACCCAAATGTAATGCTGGGTACACACCAGGACGACTAGGGCCCGATCCCCTCAATCTAGATCCAATTCCGACCAATTGGATGTAGATTGTGTGATGATTGGGCCCTTTTCTGTCCTGGTGTGGACCGATCCGATGCGCGGGTCGGTCGTTATTGAGATCCTACCTGCTGCAGGTAGGATCTGAATGAAAACCATACAGCCGTGAGCGGGTCGTGCCCACCCCCCCGTGTCACCATGAGCGGGTCAGACGAGACACTGACGATCCGCTCACGATGTGCATCGTGAGCGGGTCGTCGTGGTGTGTACCCTACATAACTCTCTGCACATGTAACATCAGCCCCACCTGCAGTGCAAATGGTTTTGTCCATTAGAGAGTAATTGTGCCTTTCCGAGTGAATCAGAATAACCCCCTGAATATATAGCATCACAATCAAAAACTGTTAATCCAAATAAAAAATAAAATCAATTGCCCTTAACAAATCAACAACATGAACATTTTCTCCAGCCACTGCCAGCTGTATAAAGCTACATCTTGCCAGCTGTGCTCTCTATTCATGTATAAAGGGCTCTTTAACCTGGCCAGGGACACACACACACACACACACACAACATGAATTCAAATGTGTCTATCAAACAACAAAGATGATATACTATGCACATAGGATATATAATAAGCAGTATGGTAAAAGAAAGAAGATGAAATAAAGCATGCTCTGTTATGTTGACAGGCAACAGCTTGCTCCGCTACAGATTGTGTTCCTTCTGAGTCTGCATCACAAACTGTAACAGCATTACTAAACATATTCAGCATTACATAATATTACAGGGAGTTAGACCAAGTGTGTGCAGGGAACAGGGACAAAGGCAGTCAGGCAGCTGGGACAGACTGTGTAGTTACTGCTATGACAGATCAGAACAGAGCCTCATTCCAGTAATGGGTGAGTGAGAAACACTGCTGGCTCAGTACCATTATATAGAAATTACCTGCTTGGATGTTTTTAAATTATAGATAGATAGATAGATAGATAGCAGGGGGTATGGATCATTAGGTCTACAAGAGAATGGTCGACATGTTGAAAAGTCATCATGGGTCTAGGTCGACAGGTCATTAGGTTGACCTGGGCGAGGTCAACATGGGCTTTTTCACTGTTTTTTTTACACGAATGTCGACATGGACACTGAAACGTAGCAGCGCGTCCCCAAGTGCATGGCTCGCTAGACTTGCCATGCTTCATGCACGGTGCCTCGCTACACTCGGCAAACTATTGTATTCTCCCACCACGCCCTAGTGGATGGTAGGGCATGAAATACCGCCTGTTGGAACATGTTGGCTCAAAAAAGAGTGAAAAACCCCATGTCCACCTTGCCCATGTCGACCTAGACCCATGTCGACCTTTCAGCATGCCAACCTAATGGTATCGACCCATAATGCTTGTCGACTTAATGACCATATCTCATAGCAGGGATTCCAATCCATATATATGTTGAGGAACAGGGAGCAGCACACGATCTTTTTTTTTTCTTAAAGACAATTTAGTTGTATTGCGAAAAGATGGCAATCAAAGCTATAAAAACACATCACAAACATGTAACCGTTCCAATGGTGCCAAACATCATGGTTACACATCGTGATCCGGGAGAGCTGAAGGCAAAACAGCTCATCACCCTTCTGCCCGACAGCTGTTTCTATTTTACCACCTTCATCGAAGGCATAAAGCATAGTAGCCATGTCTGTTCTTAAATAGAGACAGGGTGCCCACCAGAAATGACCACAATATTTTCCCCCTGATATCATGAGGAATGGAAGCAGAGCAGTCAGCGTTACATAAATTAAAATACAAATGAGAAAAAAAACTGCGCTTGTGAGGACTGAATAATATTGTCACAAAATAGAAAATTAACATTTGAAAAAAATAAATACAGAAATGAATTATTTAAAAAGCTTAATGCTGGGTTGAGAGAGATTACCCCTTCTCAGTTCTCCATGGGCAGAGTCCTATTCCTATAAGGACTTGGTAATTGTTACAGTGGATGGAGGTGATTATTAATTGGACCAAAAAGACCACTCACGATTCCTGGGAAGATCTTGTGCCAGTGTCTCAAAAACTGTCACTCTCTCAGGATAGGCAATGTGGAATTTTGGGTATGCCAAAATGGAAGGAACATCACATAGGTAAGTGCACTTTACCTACTTCACCGCTAGCAGGTGACTTCCAATCCCCAAATAGGCTCAGTCCTCACTAGTTGTACAGAGCTCCTTGGCAGCCGTTGGAGGGATGGCAAATGAAATGACCCAATCGGCTGGAACTCAGCGTCTTCTCACATAGGGGGCTGTGGAAGAATTGAGCCGACGGAGGAATCCAGAGTGTGGGTCCCAAATGGGAGCCAGGGGTAATGGTAATAAAGGTGATAATCCTACCTACTGTAGCTTAATGCTATTCTTAAATTGGTAAAGTGCATTTACCTATGTGACATTCCTTCCATTTTGGCATACCCAAAATTCTACATTGCCTATGCTGAGAGAGTGACCGTTTCACTTTTTCTATATATATACAGGTCGAGTATCCCGTATCCGAATATCCGTTATCCGAATTATTCCAAAATACGGACATTCCAGAAAGTGAAAAAAAAATTTTTTTTTGCTAAAAACTCACTGGGGACATATGTAACAGCATCACTGGGGACATGATATGTAACTGGCACTATATATGTGCAAGACAATGATTGCTTGGCATTCAAATTCAGTGCTGAGATAGTACACACATTTTGTTTCACGTTTTGAAACCTTGTTTTTTGAACAATTAAAATATGTTTGTGTGTATTTTATGTGGTAATAAAATATATTTGTGTGTATATTATGTGTTTATACAGCATAAATGCAAGATACTTCAAAATACATCATTGAAATATTAAAATATTCCGAAATACGGAATAATCCGTTATCCAAAATTCTCCTGGTCCCGAGCATTTTGGATACGGGATACTCAACCTGTATATATATATATATATATATATATATATATATATATATATATATATAAATATATATATATATATATAAATCACTTGCATATTTTTATTTTTTGAATGAGCGCTGCTACACACTTTCTGTCCTTGTTTTCTCTAGTAGGGACTGACTATCCTGACCTTTAGCAGATGCTTTTCTGAAAACCAGCTATTGTCTAATTGCACCCAATTATATTCTCTATTTAATATTTCTTCCTTTTGTAACTTTATTGCTACTGGCTGCAATCAGCAACAAAAGTATAGTGCATGTTAGGGATGCCACCTAGGTGGTATAGATGGCGCTGTTGCACTTACCCAGCAGTCCTTGAAGCCTCCTGCAGGCTAAAGGTTCCCATACGCGCACCGATCCCGGTGGTGCCATCTGTGCTTTGAGGTGCGCGCTCCCGCGGCACCTCATCGCACAGTACAAAAAGTATGTGCTGCACAAACTTTTTGTACTTGCTTTTCATCGCATTGCATGCACAACGCATGCAAAGGCATGCAATGCTATTTTAACCCAGAACGCACACCGGGATCCGTGCGTGTATGGGCACCTTAAGGCTTCACCTATAACAGCCACGTTCAAAGGGGTAAATTAGGTTCACCCCAACACCGGTGCTGCCAGGACTTTTGAGGGTACAAGGCTGCTACAGGAGGCTGGGCAAGGCAAACACAGGAGTCAGACTGGGACACAAAAGGAAGGACCAGACACACAAGACAAATACAAACTTTAGCACACTACTATGTGAGAGTAGCACGGGATCACTGTAGCAGATGCTATACATGAGCACCACAGCACTACAGATGGAATTACCAAGCACTGGGTACTGAACCACAATGGTGTTAGAGGTGCAGTCCCAGGCAGTGTCTAAATGCAATATTGTACAAACAGACAAGTGACAGGTCCGGATTCAGGAGCAGAGCCGGCACAGGCAAGTAGATACAAACAGTACCAGGACCAGATTGTGGGGCAATTCTGGTTACAGACAGACAAATGGGTTGCGCTCACAAATGGAAACACGCTCTATTGGAGCAAGTATCAACCGGGACAAACAGGACCAAACAGCACAGGCACATGAAGGGTCAAATAAACTTTGGGAAACAGGATCCAGGTGGGTACAAACTGTGTGCTGGATAGGGTATACAGACAAGGACTAAGTACAGGAGATAAGCAGAAGGATTGGTCAGGAAAGCAAGCATGTGCTCTGCTGCAATGGCTAGAAACCAGCAGTATAACCAGCACAGTGCTTAGGGCAGGCTGGGTAATATAGGGAGCAATGTCCAATCAGAACAGCTAGAATGGACAAGCCCCCTTAATGAGGAAAGTAACTGCAGGTGACAAGGCAGAGAGCTAATTGCCTAATTATCTGAAAGGTGAAACTGAACACAGAACAAATACCGGAGTCAGGCTTCATTTACACAGACTCGCCAGAGGGGGCTCGTAACAGTGCAGGGACGTGCAGTCAGGAGAGACAGGGGAGGCAGTGTCTCCCCTGTCCATAATGATTAACAAAATAAGATAATACAAAGAAAATACTTAGGGCTGTTTCACACAGTACGGTTCCTGCCGCACGGTGAAATCCCGTACGGTCAGGGAGCCGCGCCGCACTCAGAATTTTATAATGGCAGGGATGGCCACAGCCCGGCAGCCGTCCCTTCCAGTGGGGGGATCCGGCTGCAGCCGTGCGGCCGGGCCGTGGCCGTCCCGTGTGAATGGACACAATAGTGTCCATTCACAACTGCTGAGTGCGGCACGGCTCCCTGGCCGTACGGGATTTCACCGTGCGGCAGGAACCGTACTGTGTGAAACAGCCCTTAGGACACATATTTGTAATAAGTATATGCTTAGTATTATTCTAATCATTTAAGGTCCCCAATTTCGGAGGAACCTAGAGCAATGCCAAGTCTGTCAATGTCAAATGTGCAGAAATGGGGCGGGCTAGGGATAGGGCCAAGCTGCAGGCTGTAAAAGCCCATTAAAGCTTGTATACGAGGCTTGTATAGGAGGCACCTATAGAAGTGCCTCAGTGATAGGGACATGCTTTCTGACTATATGAAAGAAGGCCCATGTCACTGGAGCAGATGTGATTGGGCAGGCCAGGACATGCAGGATGCCCTGCAACAAGCATTTTTGTTGTTTACCACTGCGATGGAGGTGTATACCTTGATAAAGGGGTTTGCTAGCCCCGAAACGTCGGAATTCACCTTTGCTACTAAAATGTATTTGACAAAGTCTGTGGAGCGCCTCTATCATTGCTTGCATCGCCCTGTACATACCTGTCCAGGGGGCACCCGTGGCAGCTGCCCGACGAGTGCCGGGTTGACATACCTCCCAACATACCTCCCAACTTCTGTCCGTATGACACCGCGTCCGAAAAGGGGGTGGGCGTATGCAAATGAGGGCGCGGCTTATGCTAATTAGCCGCGACCTCATTTTCATACGAGAATAGACGCTGTGCGCATGCGCACAGCGTCTATTCTACTAGATTGGGGGTCTCCCAACTGTCACCCCCCCCGCAGCGGGACAATGCCTGCCGCGGGTGGGACAGCGGGACAGGACCCGAAAATCGGGACTGTCCCTCTAAAATCATGACAGTTGGGAGGTATGGGTTGACCAGATGCCATATATCCTCCAGTGTGTGTTGTACTGGTGATGTCTGTCTTCACTCATAAAAATTATATATTATATTCATTATATTATAATATAATTATTCTTTAATGTTATTTTATACTTTATCTACGGATGAATTAAAAGAATATTTTGACTGAGCACATAAATACCCTACAAGTTATTACTTAAACATTAATTTATTACACTCAGCGGGCAGAGGTTTTTTTTTTTTCAGTATGGTTTATACTGTACTATATGTATGTGATCATAACCGCACTTATTAATATAAGGTAAGCGGATGACTAATCTCAGGCCTGGCTTCTGCCTGTAATACTCAGTACGGTATATCTCTTGGCGATATCATTGTTGGAAATAAATCCCTTTTGATTGTTCACGTTAAGATGTTACCATCTGCTTCATTTTTATTTTTTTTCATTAGGAGAAAATCCTTTTTAATAAAGAGCTGAATTACTGTGTGTATACTATAGAGATTGAGAGAATAAGATTAATTAATTTTCCTAAGCATCCTCCGAACCGTTCTTGGGTTACAATCCTGTAAAACTTGCAAATCCCAGCTGGGATATTCTCATTCAAATGAGTGCATGGTTTAAATAAAGGTCTGTCTGTACAGGATTGTGTGTATACCTGCAATAAACCAAGGGTAAAATAGATGCTGCCAAAGCTAACATTAATGGCTTTAACTATAAAGCTGGGTACACACTGGTAGATAAATCAATTAATTTGCAGATATATCTATAGACGGATCGGGCAGTGTGTTCTCCATACATGCACAATCCATCGGTACTGACATCACATTTGCATGCGCCCACCCACTGAGCTGTCAATCACTGGTGGCTCCTGGCACGGCTGTACGAGCGGTGGTCGGATCGCCTATACACTCAGCACGATGCATATATCTACAGATCTATCAGCCATTGGCTGTTTTACACAGCCAAAGCAATATATCTGTGAACAATGGTACACACTGGCCAATGATGCACCAATAAGTATATTGGCTGTTCCGATATATCGGCCAGTGTGTACGCAGAGAATGGAGCAGCCGTGTTCCTAAGCAGGGGCGAGTTGTAGGCAGTCCAGGGATGTGATTCTGTGATCGCAGCATTGTAGCTCCACCCCCCAATTTGCAGTGCCTTCATTACCGGAAGTAGATTGTTAACAACCTATGATGGCGCACATCATTCACTATATTAAGCATTCATACTGAACGATACTATAAACGATATACTGCTCAGAAGGGCCAAAATGTGCAATTATCGTATATAATATTGCTTGTTACTCACAGGGCTTAATTCAGTTGTAGACAAACTGGGGAGGTTATTCTGGTTGACATGCAGCGATGCGAAGTTCGCAGCGATGTGTGTCATTTTAAGTCCGTCCACCACTTGCACAGGCCACCTCCCCCTGCACAGGGCAAATTCGCCCGCACGGCTACGAATGGATGTTTTGCATAAACATCCATTCGCAGCCTATGGTGTCAAACCCACATCATTCGATGGTCAGCGACCATCGAATGATGTGGAAGATACACTCAAAACGAAGACATTCTCAGGTGTCTTAGCTTTGCTTGTGCTCTAGAGGGGATGTCAGCTGCCCGCCCCCGGCACCCGCGGGTGTGGTATAATACAATGACAGTCGGGATTCTGACAGTCATTAGCACGACGTTGGAATCCCGACTGCGGGGACTCAGACAGAGTGGGAGCGCAACGAAGCCACGCTGTGGGCACAGTGGCTCGCTATGCTCGCCACCTATTTTATTCTCCCTCTATGGGGGTCATGGACTCCCACAAGGGAGAATAGCCGCTGCTCGTCTGTCACGGTTTTAGCAGTCGGGGTCCGACGTCAGTGTAATGACTGTCGGAATCCCGACTGCCGGTCAGCCATCCGGCACACTGGGTCATTACCATAAGAACACCCAGCATTTTCATGGGAACACCCATGAAACGCTGGGCGTTTCCATGGGCATGACTACCCGCTGCCACCCCTGCCCGCACTGGTGGATGCAAGCGCCCGTGGTCGCTCACACCTGGCGCATGCACAAAAATGTACATGTGCAGCAAGAAAACATCGCTCACCGTTGCGAATTCACAACGGTGCGCATGGACCAGAACAAGGTCCAGTATCCGATCTCACCTGAATGTAAAAACCTACCAGTGCTTGGGAATTATCTATCAAATGTGCTTTATCAGCAATGGTCAAATATATAGTTCCGAGCATGGACCTGCACGCACAAACACCCCTTTCTGACACTTGTTTTGCGTCCATCTTGATGTTAAGTGCAATGTCCCGAAGTATTTACTTAGTAAAATAGAATAGAATTACCTGGGAAACTTCATGAAGAACATGGACCTGACTCAGTGGTTCTATATATTTCAGGTGCTAAAACTATTTATTTGTATATTTTAGTCATTACTCAGTGTTGTCTTTTTGGATACACGTATAACTAGCATTGTTTTTCAATGCCTGCACGTCCAAGCCCTAAGTACTGTACACTCTAATTAATTATGTAGTACATAGAGAAACCTTTATCTATACCGAAAGCCCTTAACCGTTCTTTTCCTGGGATGGATTAAGTCTGGAAATCAGCTTTGTAAATCATGGTTTATTTTTAATCATGCTATTTCTTTTGACTGTATTAATGAACCTAATGTAACTATATACTGTAGCACACTGCTCTTTCCTCTTACATATGATGTGTCACTTGAAGATGGGTTCCCTAAAACGCTGTGAATAAATTCTGACACTGAAAAAAGTCCGTAATACTGCTGCACCTCCAAGGAAAGGGGGGGGGGGGCAATTAAGTCTGGGTTTATTTTTACTATGGATCAACGGAAAAGAGAATGGACTGTTATTTGGGAACGCACTGGACACAATATATATATAAAATGTAACTTTTAATGTTATATATTAAAAGACTCCCTTATGATATACACTGTAATGGGAGGCAGCAGTGAAATTAAAGGGTTAAAATCATACATACAAACATACAGATACACACAGATGGTGTATTAGTGATCTAGTGGAAGAATAAAGGTAGTGCTTTAAAATGGTACAATTATTAAACTGAAGATGTCTAATTTAATCCAGCATGATGCGGTATGTGAGAGGGTTTGTAAATTAAATGTACAGAATTTCGGATAGGTGGAGGATTAAATTGACACAACAGTGTGTTACCTTATTGGAGAACACTATTATCCCCTTTAGGATCTGTGCAGTTTGCTTTGTATTTATTTAGGGGGGACCTATATCAATATACTAGAACCCAGATATACCTGTGTGCATCGAAATCACATAACAGGAGATATCTATTCATGTACACGTGGCTCCTAAATAGTGATTTGCTTCAGGACCAATTTATGTCCACCCGAGGGTAATAAATCCCCCCTAAATAAATACAAAGCAAACTACACAGATCCTAAAGGGGATAATGCGATCCAAAGCGATTTTTGACCTGTTCATAACCCCACTATCCACTACGCATGCAGTTGATGTTATATAGTGCGGTGAGCGCAGTAATCCTCATCCCCTCGCGGGGCTCGCTACGCTGGCCACGCTTCGGGCTCAGTGGCTCGCCACGCTCGCCACACTATATAAAATTAACTCCATGCGTAGTGGGGTTATGAACAGGTCAAAAATCACTTCGAATCGTATCGCTATATCGGCCGATATCGCATCCGATATTTTGGGCGCCGTGAAACTACACAAGTACCAAAAAAAGCACCCAATTGAATACCCCCCCCATGTAAATTCTTTGTTAGAAGAACCCTACCCAACAATATAAAAACAAGCCTCAAAGTGAGATGTACATAAGAATTGTTAACACTATATGCTGTGATATTGTACTTAACTTCACAATATATATTGTATACTCAATACTGGGGTCATCTCTCAATTATAGGGTGTTCTTAGGGTTGTCCTTGCTGACCACTTTTTTCACCCGATATCAAGGTTGAATAATAGATATTTGGTACTAGCAATAAAGCAGTCTTGAAAATACAAATAAAACATTTTTAATACAAAAAATGGTCTTACAAAGATTGTGGTTAAAATACAACCACCAGTAGAGCCGGTTGATTCTGCGTCCACCCGTGGATCAGACCCTGTATGGCTGTATCCACCTTTCCTACCTGAATATGGGAAGATATGCATATAGTAATATGATTTTTTTTTTCTATTATCAGTGTACAATTGTTAATTCAATAGGTGTGTTTTAGCTAATGGAATCTCTCCTGTGCCAGTACCAAGGGGATGCTATCGCCTTGACAACCACACTACTCTCTGGGAAGAGGGCCCCATGCTGTTTGTGTGGGTAGCACATAGGGGGATCATTATTTGTAATTATATGCTACTGAAATGCATCAAATGTCACACGCAGGGACAGGGGCTGATGCAGTCACTTCACTCCTCTATCGTGACTCCTGTGCCCTACTGTGCATGCTTGGTCTGCAGAGCATGCATATAAGATGGTCAATAGCCAGAGAGGGTCCTCCAGAACCATCTCCCTGTACATTTTTGGGAAAGTAGCTCATTGACCACAATGGGCTAATATATCTTTAGACTTTTTTTCTTTTTATAGCATGGTCAATCTGGCACATTTGCAGACACCATAAAAATAACTTTTAATGTATGGCAGTAATGGAGTCCTATTTTGTACACTGCTCCTTCCTCTACTGCAATGTATCACACTGCTCCTTCCTCTACTGCAATGTATCACACTGCTCATTCCTCTACTGCAATGTATCACACTGCTCCTTCCTCCACTGCAATGTATCACACTGCTCCTTCCTCTACTGCAATGTATCACACTGCTCCTTCCTCTACTGCAATGTATCACACTGCTCCTTCCTCTACTGCAATGTATCACACTGCTCCTTCCTATACTGCAATGTAGCACACTGCTCCTTCCTCTACTGCAATGTAGCACACTGCTCCTTCCTCTACTGCAATGTATCACACTGCTCCTTCCTCTACTGCAATGTAGCACACTGCAATGTAGCACACTGCTCCTTCCTCCACTGCAATGTAGCACACTGCTCCTTCCTCTACTGCAATGTAGCACACTGCTCCTTCCTCTACCACAATGTATAACACTGCTCCTTCCTCTACTGCAATGTAGCACACTGCTCATTCCTCTACTGCAATGTATCACACTGCTTCTTTCTCTACTGCAATGTAGCACACTGCTCCTTCCTCTACTGCAATGTAGCACACTGCTCCTTCCTCTACTGCAATGTATCACACTGCTTCTTCCTCTACTGCAATGTAGCACACTGCTCCTTCCTCTACTGCAATGTAGCACACTGCTCCTTCCTCTACTGCAATGTATCACACTGGTCCTTCCTCTACTGCAATGTAGCACACTGCTCCTTCCTCTACTGCAATGTAGCACACTGCTCCTTCCTCTACTGCAATGTATCACACTGCTTCTTCCTCTACTGCAATGTAGCACACTGCTCCTTCCTCCACTGCGATGTAGCACACTGCTCCCAGAAGGCCACGCCCCATTTTAATGTCTAGTACGGCACTCGGCGGGCTTGAATAAAGGATGTTACCACAAAATGCTGCTTTCAGGAGGAATATATAAGGACGTATGTGTGTATATATAATATATATGTGTCCATTTCCAGTGCACTCACAGTAACCATTAATCCATTGCTGGGATACGAATTCAAGGACAAGGCACTCACATCCCTCCCATCATGACCCTCTCCCTCCCTTTTGTTTCTGTGCAGGGTAAATACTGGCTGCATTATTTTTACACTGCAATTTAGATTTCAGTTCCATTGCTGGAGAATTGTTTATGAATCGCTACCCACTCCTTAATCCACATACAATTCCCGGACCATAGAACAGTTTTTGCCGCCTGTGCTATTGTGAGTTACTCTGATCTGCGACTGAAACAGGGTGAAAGTGATCATCGCTGCCGTCACAGACCCTCCCCGAAAACTCCTGAGAACGCATGTATTTTTTTCGGGCACACCCAGAAAACGGCTGGTTTCCACCTCCAAACGCCGGCTTCCTGTCGGTAAAAGTCCGGTCACATTGTTTTTACGATCCACACAGATTTTTTGTCACTGTTCACCCTCGCAAATGCGCAATGCGAATGGTGCGGTAGTTCGGTAATCATTCAATTTGTGATTTCTCTAATTAGCACTCTGCCCTGAATCAGGCCCCTTGTCAGGAGTCTACTACTGCCTATAAGGGACGTCGGTCTCTGGTTATTTGCCTGTTGAGGTAATAGTTCAATCATTACAATATTAGTGGAACTACACGTGACAGGACCGTTGCTGCATTGTAGGGGACAGTGTCCTGTGACGTTCCGCCTCTGTGGGATTGTCAGGACATGTGGTTGGCTTGTGTTATCAGTTGTAAATCAAACTCTGCAATGTTTCTGTGACGCCTCATCGATCAGAGTTTAATCAATATAATGTATATATCTATGTTATGACCCCAAAGCCGCACTAGTGGGTTCTGCCACGACTCCACTGTCCAGCCCAATCCCGCCTGTCAAGCAATATAGTCAGGTGCGCACTCACCATACTCAGCCGGCAGATGTCATATTAACAGCCGAGCGTCTCAGATCTTTAATGGACGCGCCCACTCTGATGCGTCATTTACCGGTCACCTCCTGGTCAGGCAGGATTGTGCAGGACAGTGGAGTTGTGGCAGAACCCACTAGTCCGGCTTTGGGGGCGTAACACAGATGGAACGCAGACCCGGAAGGACGCTGCCGCCTAGCGTGCCTTTGCAGCATCATCACGGCCGCAGCCCGTCACGCTGTGCTACCAGAGTAACCAGACGCAGGAGGCAAGGGAGGGAGGGAGCCGCACACAGGGAAGAGAAGAGCCGCATGCGGCTCGAGAGCCGCGGGTTGGCCACCCCTGCTCTACTGAAATGTAGCACACTGCTCCTTCCTCTACTGTAATGTAGCACACTGCTCCTTCCTCTACTGCAATGTAGCACACTGCTCCTTCCTCTACTGCAATGTAGCACACTGCTCCTTCCTCTACTGCAATGTAGCACACTGCTCCTTCCTCTACTGCAATGTATCACACTGCTTCTTCCTCTACTGCAATGTAGCACACTGCTCCTTCATCTACTGCAATGTAGCACACTGCTCCTTCATCTACTGCAATGTAGCACACTGCTCCTTCCTCTACTGCAATGTAGCACACTGCTCCTTCCTCTACTGCAATGTATCACACTGGTCCTTCCTCTACTGCAATGTAGCACACTGCTTCTTCCTCTACTGCAATGTAGCACACTGCTCCTTCCTCTACCGCAATGTATAACACTACTCCTTCCTCTACTGCAATGTAGCACACTGCTAATTCCTCTACTGCAATGTATCACACTGCTTCTTCCTCTACTGCAATGTAGCACACTGCTCCTTCCTCTACTGCAATGTAGCACACTGCTCCTTCCTCTACTGCAATGTAGCACACTGCTCCTTCCTCTACTGCAATGTATCACACTGCTTCTTCCTCTACTGCAATGTAGCACACTGCTCCTTCCTCTACTGCAATGTAGCACACTGCTCCTTCCTCTACTGCAATGTAGCACACTGCTCCTTCCTCTACTGCAATGTATCACACTGGTCCTTCCTCTACTGCAATGTAGCACACTGCTCCTTCCTCTACTGCAATGTATCACACTGGTCCTTCCTCCACTGCAATGTAGCACACTGCTCCTTCCTTTACTGCAATGTAGCACACTGCTCCTTCCTCTACTGCAATGTATCACACTGGTCCTTCCTCCACTGCAATGTAGCACACTGCTCCTTCCTCTACTGCAATGTACCCCCTGCTCCTTCCTCTACTGCAATGTACCCCCCTGCTCCTTCGTCTACCTCAATATACCGCACTGCTCCTTCCTCTACTGTAATGTACCATGCTACTCCTTCCTCTACCGCAATGTACCATGCTGCTTCTTCCTCTACTGTAATGTACCATGCTACTTCTTCCTCTACCGCAATGTGACATGCTACTCCTTCCTCTACCGCAATGTGACATGCTACTCCTTCCTCTACTGCAATGTACCATGCTACTCCTTCCTCTACCGCAATGTGACATGCTACTCCTTCCTCTACCTCAATGTAGCATGTTGCTCCTTCCTCTGCAGCTATGTAGTACCTTGCTCCTTCCTCTACCACAGAGTAGTACACTACCCCTTCCTCTTCCACAACCTACACATTGGGCCTTATTCTGGTTGACTTGCTAAGCAGCGACATTTAACTGCTTAGCGAACCATGTAACACCGCCCACCGGGTGTGTGAATGTTAGCCCCTCTGCCCCCCCAGCGAATATCTCCACAGCCCTACAAATAGATGTTCTGCATCCCCCAGCAGGCAGCTTAAAGCCTGCGTTCGCATTGGGGACGCCCATCGTTTTCCTGGGCGCACCCATCATTTTTGCATTCGAATGCCCCCTGTCCTCCTCCATCACTCCCCCCTGTGCGAGCACCACGGAGACTATGGAAGTCTCCAAAGGCGCCTGCACAGAAGCCCTGTACATGCGCATAAGTGAATATGCGCATGCGCAGTACTTCAACACAGGCCCCCCATGGGAACACGCGGGGGACCGAACAAATTAGAAGCCGGCCCATTATTTCTTCCTCTGCTACAACTTTGCACTCAGTTCAACACTCTGGAACTGGCAAAAAATATGGTACTTGTTTCCTAGCACGGCCACACCGATTTCCATCGGGGGGGTTGTGTCGGAAAAATCGCGTCGATCGCATCGCACAGATCATTGCGATCTGTGCAGGGTTCTGGCTAATTCGCCCATCAGAACCTGGTCTGATTTTTGGGCGAATTATAGTAGTAGTAGTAGAACGTTTATTTATAAGGCGCCGCAAAGTGTCCGCAGCGCCGTACATAGCAAACAAAAAAAAACAAATTACAAGGTAACGTACAGGGTGTGTTGAAAGATACAGTATAAATAGGGGTATAGCTGGTAGAACTAAAATCAGCATCAGTTCAGAAGTAGGCTTTATACAAATCACATACCATTAAATATGCGATTTGTATACTTTTTCATGTGAAAACATCTGGATGCCATGTGCTGCGAAAAGCAGCCATCGCATTTCCAGTGTGTCCAACTTGTTGGCCAAAATCGCACTTTTTTCACATTTTCGCAGCTCATTAAATATGCGAAAATGGAAAAAATGCGATTTCGGCCGTTTTTGCGAAACAACTCGCCAAAGTCTAATTATCTAATCCCATAGAATGTCACCCTATATATTCTCAACTCCACGCCGACGTGGGTAGTAGGGGAATGAAAAGGTCGGAGGACGCGCACCGCCGCCCCTCGCGGGCTCGCTGCGCTCGTCACGCTTCGGGTTGGCGTCTATCGTGGGGTGACGACGGGGCCATATATAATGTGAAATGGGTCATATTGGCCCATTTCACATTTTTCACATTTTTTTCAATGTGAGGTGGACTTAATCAAGTCCATCTCATCTTGTGCCATTATAATGGCACAAGACCGACGCGATGCTCACGATTTCAATGTTAAAAAATATTTTAACATTGAAGCCTATGGCAAAATGGGGGGCATCGCGTCGGTCGCGTCGGAACCAATGTTAATGGTCCCGACCGACGCGATGCCCCTGATTTTGTGCCTTTGCCGGCAAAATGGACCTGATTTCAAAGGAAATCGGGTCCATTGTGGGGATCGTGTACCTTAACTTAAAGGTACACGATCCCCACGATTGTGGCCGTGCTAGGAAACAAGTACCAAAAATATATATATTTTTTACAGTTTTTGGGGGAGGAAGAGTCCTGGTCACAGCTCCCCCAATGTGGTCACGTTCCCTAATACCTGGGTCTGCTTCCAAGACCAATGTTGCACATTGCTGCTTCTCCTGTGATAACCTTGCAAACCATTACTGACTATTTAACAACCTTGTACTGTAAACTATGCCTGCATTTATAGCCACCTTGCTGAATGTCCCAGGGCGTGCTAGGATGTGTAGTTCAACAACATCTGGAGGGCAGAAGGTTCCCCATCCCTGCACTAGGGCGTGGAGGGCGAATATAATAGTGTGCCGATCGCAGCCAGTCACCATGCCTGAACAGTGACCATGTTGCCTTAAGTCGAAATTCAGGACAAAATAAAAAAAGTGAAAAACTCATGTTGACCTTTTGTCTGCCGACGTTCCCACTGTCGACCTTTATGAGTTGACCTAATGTATGTCGACCTTCGTAGTGTCCATCCTATATGACTCATACCCGGCTGTACAGCAACAGTAGCAGCACAGTAGTAGATTTTGCCCTAACCTAATTCATGAAATAAATCCCAGTGTTCTATGTGACACTATAAACATTCACCATAGAAACAGCAGATGTCATGACCATACTACAGCAGACTCCTGCAGGCTCTTCTCATACTTCATAATGAATAGAAAATTACCTGTTACCACAGTTATGTAATCAGAGCCTTTGTTATTGTTATTAGGATTCGTCTATTCCCATGGAGGCTTTACGTTTCTGCTTTCTTTGTATATCTGTAATCTTAGCAGCACATAGAAACTCAGAGAATTGGATTCATCACTGAACGTATTTTTTGCTGTCCTTTAATTGAAGTGAATGATTCTCTGTGATGACCACAAATCTCTTATATGCAAGAGACTTAAGCCCCATAAACACTAGTACCACTTTTACACCAAACTGCTGCGTCGCACCCGGGTTTTTGGACCGCAGATGTCAGGCAGCACCCGGCTGGGGCGGGGGAGGGGGGGGCAGAGTGGTGTGGGTGACCTGTGAACACAGCGCTGATGTCCGGCACTGTCCGGCAGGGGGTACGTGTGACAACTGATACCGGCTGGGGCACAAGGGGGGTGGGGGTGGAGTGTACTGGTGACCAGCGAAGCCTCAGAGACAGAATATTCTTCTGCAAACAGGGCCACTTCCCCTTAAACGATACCTGGAGGACGTCACATGACCATTGCCCAGCTGGGACAAGCAGTGACCGCAAATGACAGGCTGAGGTGGTAATTCACTCCTGGTGTCCCAGCTTGACTAGAGAGTCGAGAGCCTGTTTTGTGGCAGCCTGACCAGGAGATTTCAGAGGAGCAGCTGCAGGCCCTCTGAAGTAAGGAAATGTCTATGGCTATGTAAATGTAATTACCCCACTTGTATGTATCATTTCAAATACTTTGTAATTTCTATATATGTAATTGGTGATTATTGGTGTTGGTTACTGCTGCCCGGCGTCTCACTATCCCGGCCCCTCCCTATCCCCTAGTGTCTTTCTCCCCACCACCTAGCGTCTCTCTATCCCATCTCCACCACCTAGCATCTCTCTATTCCTTCTCTACCGCCTTGCATCTCTCTATCCCCTCCTCACTGCCTAGCATCTCTCTATCCCCTACTCACTGCCTAGCATCTCTCTATCCCCTCCCCACCGCCTTGCGTCTCTCTATCCCTTCTCTATCTTCTCTTGCTCGGGCGGACACCCGGTCAGTTATTTTGTTTCTTTGCAGGGTAAATACTGGCTACTTTATTTGTACAATGCAATATACTGTAGATATCAGTTTGAAGTACAATCCCCACCCAAATCTAACTCTCTCTGCACATGATACATCTGTCTCACCTGCAGTGCACATAGGCCTTTATTCAGATCTGATCGCAGTACAAATTTGTTTAGGAAATGGGCAAAACCATGTGCACTACAGATGGGGCAGATGTAACATGTGCAGAGAGGACTTCCGGTTCCGCCCCTGGAAGATGCGGTAGTGGGAGAGTGGAGCTCCGCTATCCAGGCACCCCACGCCGCTGAAATCTCGGCTTAACAGCCTCCAAGATGCCCGCCCGCCACCCCTCACCTACTCAGAGACCTCCGCTGTATGAAGCGCTTCCTCAGCGCAATGCCCAGCAGCACCAGCCGCCAAAAGAGAGACAGGGAGCGGCCGACGACGGGATCCAAGATGGCGCTGGACGCCGTTCCCCGGAGAGCCACCCCTGCCTCACCATCCACCTCTATCACCACCAGAGAAAAGCTGACTCTCAGCAACCCGGTCTCCCCCACAGACGCAGGCTCAAACCCCCACAGTGAGAACCTGGCCTCTGAGGCCCACCTGCCTCCCCCCACTGCCCCTGTGACCTATGGAGATATGGTAGAAGCCATTAGAACCGCCATAGGACCCCTCCTAAAGGCACAAACGGCCGATATTAACAAGCAGATAGCACAGCTGCAGCAGAGGGTACAATCCAATGAGCAAACTGTGGGGGCCAACTTCGCCGATATAAGTGAGCTAAAAGACTCCCTGCAGGCCTCCCAGAAGGAAATCACATATCTGCACAATAAAGTGCAAGATTTGGAAAACCGCTCACGCAGATGTAACCTGAGAATCATTGGACTACCTGAGACCGTCAGGGATCAAGAATTATTTGACTTTATACGCATAACCCTGCCCGAGATACTGCAGGTCTCTGAAAGGTGTGAGGACTTAATTATAGAGAGAGCTCACAGACTGGGCTCAATTCGCCCACAAGATGGGGCTAGACCCCGGGCGGTGATATTCAAAACCCTAAACTTCCTTTATAAGGAACTGTTGTGGTCAGCATCAAGGAAAGTCAGAGGCATAACCTGGCAGGGAAACAAGATCTTACTCTTTCAAGACTTTTCAGCGGAACTATCCAAAGCCAGAAGGGACTTTGCCCCCATATGTGCCAAGCTGATTAGCGATGGAACATTTGCAATGCTGTACCCAGCCAACCCAGCCTTTTTAAGGATTTTACCTCACATCTAGATGCTGAAGCATACTTACAAGATGAAGCAGAAGCCTCCCGCCCGGCCCATGATTGGGCTGATGACCAATCCTAAGCGATGTACAAAATTTCATCCTCCCCCCATCTTGTGACTCCCCCCCCCTTCCCCCATTTCTTCTCATATGCCTTAAAATAATGCTGCTTTAAGGAGAGAGGTCGATATTCCCTCATCAACCCACCCCTCCCCACCCCCCCACCTACAGTGAACTATCGTTGTTCCTGGACGACACTACTACCCCCCTGTACACCCCCTCCCCTCATACTATGGCGCCTCATACTATTTTGTGACTCTCACCATGAAGGCAGACAGAGGTGATCCCATTCTCCATCTACCCCATTCCCCCCCCCCTACCCTGATTCTACCCACCCCCCCCCCCCCCTCCTCCAGAAGCAAGCACATCCAGCGCATCCCAGCAACGGATCAAAGCAAACGGACTAACTGCTGAGTCAAAAGACTTATGATCCGCTGTCATCAGAACTCCTCCGTTTCACCCATACCCCCCCCCCCCCGGTTTTAGAATTGCCTGTGGCGGGCGATATGCTCAAGTTAACTGTTGTTTTCTCTTGTTAATACATCTATGTGCGTGTGTGGGGGTGACGCCTGGGTGGAGGTGTCACTCCTAATCCCTCCAACCCCTGCCTGAGCGCCTTGGCTGATGGTCGAGACCCTCAGAATGCTTTTCTGGAAGTCAATGATTACATGTTTTTCCTCCCCTCCTCCCCCCCTAATGTTTGTCCCAAATGCAGCAATGTTGTTGAATCAAAATGTCGTCCGACAGGACGTAAAGCCTTAGAGTATGTATCCTTCCATTTACCCATTCCCGGATTGGACCCATGTCTGATCTGACAATTGGTAGCTGGAACGTGGGTGGGATAAACTCACCTCAAAAGAGAAAACGCATATTACTGTATCTTAGCAAGTTACATCTTGATGTTGTGTGCCTGCAGGAAACCCATCTTACCCAGCTTGAATCGGCCAAACTCCGGATGTTCGGCTGGCAGGTCCTCTCTTCAGCATCCTTCAACTCAAAGGCACGGGGAGTGGCAATCATAGCACGAAGACAGCTACCTATCACGGCAGAAACTCTTCACTCCGATCCAGAGGGTAGATATACCATATGCCGCATCACACTCGCACAGTCCCAGTATATTATATTCAATATCTAAGCCCCCAACACATACTCCAGACAATTCTTCCTAAATATAATCAAAATACTCACCCCCCTACTACACTTACCAATCATCCTCTGCGGAGACCTCAATCTAATATTCGACCCACACCTCGACAAACAATTCCCCTCGTCAAGGAACCTCCCCAAATTAGAAGTCCCAGCTTTGGCGACAAGGCTCAACCTAATGGACATATGGAGAATCTTTCATCCTACGGAACGTGATTTCACATGCCTGTCTGCCTCTGCCGGAACACTCTCCCGCATTGATTATATCCTGCTATCGGCCAGCCTATTCCCAGCAACTCGCACCTCCTTTATAGAACCCATATCTCTATCAGACCACGCAGTTATATGGATAAAAATACGTCTATCCCCCGAAAAAAAGCCCTATCATCACCTGGAGATGCCCTTCATACCTACCTGTCTCAAACTCCCTGAAAAAGGTGGTAAACGCTGCATGGGACGACTTTGCCCTACATAACCAACCCACAGAACAATCTAATCCCGTAGGCCTCAAAGGCTACCATCAGAGGAGCCATGATTTCCCACACCGCACATAAAAAGAAAAATATTGCCCATGAATTTGCGCAAGCCCAAGCTTCCCTATCGACCGAATACACATCATTTAAAAATTCCCCCTCTTTAACCACTAAATTGGAGTATCAACAGGCAAAATCCACATTTGAAGGACTCTTCATTAAATCAGAATCCCTATACACTTTTAATGCCAACGCTCGTTTCCATAAATTTGGAAATAAATCCAGTAAGCTGTTATCTAACATGCTTAAAGGCCACCAATCCCCTTCTAAAGCAACCAGATGGGTCTCTAACTAACTCAAACAAGCAAATAGCTAGTGACCTAGCGGACACCCTCACCGCCCCCTTCTCGTCGGAGGAAGTGTCAAAAATAATCTCTGGCCTCCAAACTGGCAAAGCTCCTGGCCCCGACGGCCTGACTTCAGACTACTACAAACTTCTTGCCCCGAAAATAGCCCCTACCCTAGCAGCAGTTTACAACCAAATTCAACAATCCGATACTGCCCCCCCCCCCACACTTTTTATTCTGGCCACCATCAAGGTCCTGCCAAAGACAGGTCGGGATCTCACAGACCCAGGCTCCTATAAGCCTATATCCCTGTTAGATATAGATTACAAAATTCTTACCAAAATACTTGCAGAGAGACTAAAACCCCTTCTCCCATCCCTGATCCATACAGACCAGACAGGGTTTATTGCCGGAAGGAACCCTGTAACCAACATTAGGAAAGTCTTGACGGCCCTGCATGTATCCCAGGGGACGGTGTCGGACGCCCCGCTGGCGGTCTTGTCCCTTGACGCGGAAAAGGCGTTCGACATGGTCCACTGGGATCACCTATATGATACCATGCGACGGTTCTCCCTCCCCGAAACGTTTATTAATATACTCCAAACCCTCTATAAAGACTCAGCCTCCAGACTAATGTGCAATGGCTTACTATCAGACCCCTTCCCAATAGCCCGAGGCACGAGACAGGGCTGTCCCCTATCACCACTGCTCTTTGCACTGGCCCTTGAGCCTCTAGCAATCGCACTGCAACAATCTCCCTCTTTTACAGGCATTCAAGTGGAGAGCGTGGACCTTCGGGTCTCGCTCTTCGCTGACGACATGCTATTATTCTTGACAGCACCAGAACACTCCCTGCCCGAAGCCCTTAAGATCATCCAAGCGTTTAGCTCATTTTCAGGTTACAAGATCAACATGTCAAAGTCAGAACTCATGATGCTAAGAGGCCCCCCTCTGCTCTTCCAGGCCGGGACGGAACTGCAGTCTATAAGAGTGCAGACCTCCCGAATAAAATACTTGGGAGTTCAGATCCCATCCAAAATGGAAGGCCTATACCCATGTAATTTTGAACCCTTGTTCGCCTCCATGAACAAAACCATGGATTCCTGGACAGACTTGCCGCTGTCCCTGCTGGGGAGAGCGGAGGTAGTTAAATCAATCATAATGCCCAGATTATATTATGTCATGCAAATGATTCCCATAAAGATCAATAACTCTGACGTGAAGAAGTTCAATTCTAGAGTAACAAAATTCCTCTGGAACGGAAAAAAGACCAAAATCGCTCTACATAAACTGCAACTCCCCAAAACTATGGGAGGCCTCAACATCCCT
This sequence comes from Crinia signifera, assembly GCF_055691185.1. Lineage (NCBI taxonomy): Eukaryota > Metazoa > Chordata > Amphibia > Anura > Myobatrachidae > Crinia > Crinia signifera. The sequence goes on along the minus strand of NC_139228.1, from coordinate 38,254,848 downwards.
GACCTTAAACAATACTCCAAATCCCTCCTGTGCCGCTTTGCCCTAGGTTGGCTAACTGAATCTAATAACTACTCAGATCACACCCTAGACTGCGCCCTCTTTTCACCCCACTCACCCGGAGCCTTGCTACATACACCAAAACATAAACTTCCAAAACACTTACTACAGAACAAACTCTTTATAGACATCTACGCGGCATGGTGGTCTGTCTCCCAAGCGAAGGAACTAGACCCCCTGATATCCCTATGGATACCCCTCTGGGGCAACCCGATGTTCCTCCCTGGCCTAGACAACACAGGCACCCAAAGAATCTTCCATAAAGGGTTGAAAAAGATTTCCCAGGTATTTGACCCGGGAGGCAACCCGTATCCCATCTTAACCCTGCAGAATCTCTTTGGGTTACCCCCCGATTCCCTTTTCCCCCTCCTCCAGATCTCCCACTATGTGCGCTCTCTCCCCCTGCCTAAACTTAAGGAACCTGCCATGCTGAAGTTATCCGGAGTGGTCTCTAAATTCATCCAGGGTAAGTTCAAATCCAAAATGTGTTATGAAATTCTTGTATCCAAACCAGCGCAGAAATGTATGAATCTGACTCTGACTTGTTCCTGGACGAAGGATATTCCTTTATTGAACTGTTGGTCCTGCAGGCACATAACGAGGTTCTGGAATAAGCTGATATGTTACATTAGATATGCTTATGATTTTCCCGCACACCTCACCCCCCTTCCACTCCTATTTGCCAATTTCGACCCGTGGAATATTCCCCCATCCTCTAACAACCTTATACCCATTCTCACGCTCACAGTTACTGTAGCGAAAAAGGTTATCCTTAATTTATGGATAAAAGCCCATATTCCAACGGTGACCAAAGTGGAATCCCTCCTACTGAAATACTTATATTATGAAAGAAATGACATAATAAGAAATTCCACCCCCTCTTCCCCCGAGAAGTTCTACAAAACCTGGGGCTCCTTCATCAGAAGCTGGCCCCAAGAGTAAAGATCGGAAATTTGCAAACTGATTGAACTACCCCCAGACGCACTATAGATCCGACTCTACCAAGTCCAACAGACATTAGCTGCATCCCCCCCTCCCTGATCTTCCCCCCCCCCCCCTCCACCTAGTTCTCCCCTCTAAACTAGAAAATGAGGCCTGATAATGTGAACTAGTCCTAGCTCCACTGTGTCCGCTGACCCTTACAAATGTGCTGCAAGGTTGTAAAAATGCTACAGAAATTTCAGCGGGCTCTTGGACGTGTTATATGTATAATCCGCATTCTCTTGTATTTCTCCCCATTGTTTTACCAACACCTTATTGTGGATGAGATGTTAATTGCCACTTGTCAAAGCCTTAATAAACATCATTTAAAAAAAAAAAAAAAAACATGTGCAGAGAGAGTAATGCCCCTTTCCCACTGCAGCTAAAAAATGGTAAATTGCAGATTTTCAGCGCAATTTACCGTTTTAAGGCTGCAGTGGGAAAGTTCCAGAGTTGAAATACCGTTTAAAGCTAAATGGTATTTCAACCCGTTTTTAAAGCAGAGTCCTACACGTTAAAATAACGTTTAAGAGGCAGTGGGAATGCCTCTTAAACGTTATTTAGCCTCCAGGCAGTCCCAGTGCCTGATGAGAACTAGTAGTTCTCACTTTGTGCATGTGTAATGAGTGCACGTGCATAATAATGAGCCGCTCATTACATATGCGCATATGTAATGAGCGGCTCATTATTATGCACGTGCACTCATTACATATGCGCAAAGTGAGAACTACTAGTTCTCATCAGGCACTGGGACTGCCTGTACCCCGCATGGACCCTGCATGGACCCCCGCTGCCTCACCACTGCCCTGCATCCCCGTGCAGGTAAGTACAAGGGGAGGGGAGGTGGGGGCACAGGGCGGGTACGGGGGGGGGGTTAGGCACTCTTTACACTTGGGGGGGGGGGAGAGGGATTAGGCACTCTTTACACTTGGGGGGGGGGTTAGGCACTCTACATTTTACACGGTTCACTGCAATGGGAATGGTACTTAAATGGTATTTAAAACGGTAATCTGCTGCAGTGGGAATGCTAATACCGTTTTAAATACCATTTAAGATTACCAGTACTTTAAACTGGTCTGCAGTGGGAAAGCAGCATTAGATTTGTGTGAGATATTTTGTTTCTGTGCAGGGTAAATACTGGCTGCATTATTTTTGCACTGCAATTTAGATTTCAGTTTCAACACACACCACCCAAATTGAACTCTCTCTGCACATGTTACATCTGCCCTACCTGCAGTGCACATGGTTTTGCCCATTTTCCAAACAAATTTGTACTGCAATCAGATCTGAATAAGGGCCATAGTTTTGTCCATTAGAGAGAATTTGCTTTTGCGAGTGAACCAGAATCAGGGAGCATGTGCAGACTGCAATATATAGCTTACCTCTTTGAGACAGTAGGGCTAAATTCATGTTTGTACGCAATGCCGTTCAGGAAATGGAGCAATTATCGGCACACTGCATGTGCACCAAGGTACCTTTGCGATGATGCTTGCAGTGAGATTTTTAATGACAGGAGTTAACCATTTGGGGGAGACTATGAAGTTATGTGATCTAATGACACTTGTAGACACCCAAAAGGAGGAGTTACCTTATGGATGCGGCGGGGGCCGTGCTTTCCCCAATATCCGGATCTCAGTCAGGAGTCTTCTCAGGATGCAGGAATGGGCACAGAACACTCCACTATCAGATTAGGTTGACCTTTTATTTTCAGGTAAACGGAAATGCTTTACGGTGCAATGAACATTTAAGTAAAAGGAAATGTTTTACGGTGCAATCAACATTTAAGTAAAAGGAAATGTTTTACGGTGCAATCAACATTTAAGTAAAAGGAATTGCTTCACAGTGCAGTAAACATTCAAATAAAGGGAAATGCTTCACAGTGCAATCAACATTCAAGTAAAAGGAAATGTTTCACATTGCAATAAATATTCAAGCAAAAGGAAATGTTTTACGACACCTTTTTCTGTACTAGTGACGTATCCCAAACTAAACTAAAGTTACCGGTAACCGACTCAAGTTACACCTGACAACCCTTCACGACAGTTTTACAATGTCCTAACTCGCAGGCCCTAATGGCCCGACCTGTGCACAGGGGTTTGGCTGGGGCCCATGGTGGTGCACATATCCAGTCGTGGGACAGGGGTAGGGTCTGCCTAATGTCTTGGGCATTTACTAGCCCGTATGCAGTCTTAGCAGCAGTGAGGAGGCCTTCTCGGCCCTTATAGTGAACGAGTTTCCTCACTGGGTTGGGTATGGCTCTGTTGGGAATATGGCAGGTGTAGTGTCGGATCCCTAAAGGGCCTCAAAGGCAACACTCACGTTTAGACGGCAAGATGGCGGCCAGTCCTTCTCTCTCCTGGAACTTCAAGATGGAGGCCGTCTCCCTCAGCGGCCTCGTGGATTTGGGCAGATGAGTGCGGCAACCTGCAGGGCCCCTCTCACTTCTCCTGTGCTCGGGGTGTCAACTTCTTCACGCTGGACCCGGTATAGCAGCAGGGGACCGGCTCTTGCCGCGTTGTCTGTGCTGCTGATGGACGGGGGAGGTCAGCGGGGTCACGGCTCTTGCCGCGTTGTCTGGGCGGCTGATGGATGGGGGAGGTCAGCGGGGTCACGGCTCTTGCCGCGTTGTCTGGGCGGCTGATGGATGGGGAAGGTCAGCGGGGGTCACCGCTCTAGCAGCGCTGCTTGAGCCCGGCTGCCTGCGGCACTCTCTCGCCCTCTGCGTCTCCCGCTCTTTCCCTTCTCCGGGTCGGCGGGGGTCACCCTGCGACTTCACCGGCGGGTGGTGGGCGGCGAGCGTTTTTTCTCACCTCGCGCTGGTGCCCGCTCTCTTCTCCGCTCCTGGAGGTCGGCGGGGGTCACCGCTGACGTCACCCGCTACTCCGTCCGGCTTCTCCTCTCTCCGCAGCGGGCGCTTCACTGTACCCGGTGGTCGCGCGCTGCTGTCGGTCTCTCTCCTCGCTCTCTCCCACGCTGGCGCGCTGGTGAGTCCCCTTCCTCTCTTTACACCGCCTCTTCCTCTGTGTCGCCCTCCAATCACTGCACTCCTGACCCCGTCAGTCACAGGCTGTCGGGGCAGGTTGGGTTTAACCCCGTCTGCCCTGGGGCTTACATCCGCCCCTACTTTTTTGTGGTCGTGTCCTCACGCCACACTATCGGAGGCACAAGTTCAAACCGTTCAAAAGTCTTGAATCAATAAAGTTTCTTTCATAGTCCACATACTTTCAGTAAGAAGGGCAACCTCCCGACTGTTACAGTAGCGTCATCACAAAACAACAATTTAAGCATATACATATATACAACAACATCAGAACGGCATGAGGTTACTACAGTTGGAGCTTATTCTCGATACCGGGCTGGCAAGACGCCCCTAGTGCTTCTGACCGGCCGCCTGGGCTCAACTTCTGGAACGGGCTCTGGGCTTGCAGGACGGTCCATGGCTGGAATGTTCAATTCGGCCAAGGGGTTGGTCGGCATCAAGGGCATGGCTGGCCAGCCTGCATATAACAGAAGGTCCAGAGGGTTCCGCAGGATGTCAGCCATAGGCAACAGACCCGTGGTTGGCACTTCCCCGGACGGTTCCTCTTCGCCGGTAGCTTCTGGCCCCGTGACTCGGCCGATGTAAGGTTTGAGCTGATTTCGATGGATCCACTGTAGGCGATCTCCATCTTGTTGCCGGATCTGATACACCGGGAGGGTTGACTCTGGCTCTTTGGTAACCACGTATGGGTAGGGTTCCCACTTGGAGTCCAATTTGCTCTGTGGCCTGTTATTCTTTTTGAACACCAGGCTACCCACCGACAGTGGGTCGGCCTGGGCATCTATATCGTAGTTTCGCTTCTGTCGCTCTCGTACTTCCTCCATTCGTTGATTCACGACGGATTGGGCTTCTCTAAGGCGAACTTGGTGCTCTTGAACCCAGGGGGTCTGGCATTGGGATTCCGCCCCGGGGAGTTGTAGCTGCAGATCGGCTGGGAGTCTCCCCGCTCTCCCGAACAGCAGGTAGTACGGGGTATACCCTGTCGAGGTGTGGCAAGTGTTATTGTAGATGAAAACCAGTTCTGCCAGCAGCGCGGGCCAGTCACGTCGCTGCTCCTGGGGCAGGGCCCGTAGCATGTTGATGAGTGTTCGGTTCATTCGTTCACACACCCCGTTTCCTTGAGGGTGATAGGGTGTGGTGTGGATTTTCCGACAGCCATAGAGTTCACACAGTTCAGCAAAAAGTTGCGACTCAAACGTCGGCCCTTGGTCGGACAATAGCTGGCGTGGGAAGCCGTAGGGCCGGACGAACGCCCTCCAGAAGACTTCGGCGGTCGTCTTGGCTGTTAGGTCTCGGACAGGTAAGGCCACGGCAAACTTAGTATAATGGTCCACGATGACCAGGGCGTACTGGTACCCGGTGCGGCTCGGTTCGAGCTTCACATGGTCCAGGGCGACCAACTCTAGTGGGTATGTGGACACGATTGGATGGAGGGGGGCTTTCTCCGCTGGTGTTGCTGGTCGTCGCACTGCACAGTTCGGGCAAGTCTTGCACCAGTCCTCTACGTCGGCCCGCATATTGGGCCAGTACACCCTGGTTCGCAGGTTCGACTCCATCTTCTGGCACCCAAAGTGTCCGGAGCGATTGTGATAGGCCCGCAGTACCTCCTCTACCGCATCCCCGGGGACGATTAGTTGTTTGCTGACCACGTGGGTTTTCGGGTCCACGTACCTTCTGTAGAGCACCCCTTGCCGTACTTCCAGTCGTTCTCTCTGTCGCCACAGCTGGCGTACTTCGACGGGGGCCCGATCTCGTTCTTCACGCGACGGGGAACGCCGGGACTCCAGATAACTCCTGACTTGTTGGATGTATGGGCATCTTTGCTGCCGCTGGGCCCAGTTCTCCTCCGCTGCTCCCCCCGCGGTACTAGTGATCGCTGCACTTGTACAAGGTGGTTTCGGTCTTTGATGCCGCCCACTGAACTGGGGCAACTCCTCCTGTTCCCAGGCGTCAGTTTCGTCTTCACCCTCTTCGGGGCTGGGTAGTGTAATGGGAGCGGGAGGTGCCGTTGCGGGTGCAGGTATTACCACCGGGGCGGCCACCTGTTGTTCAACGTTGGGGGGCACAATGGGTGCCTGCCCACCTTCGGCCTGTGGTGCGTCCATCCTGGTATCAGATTATACTCCGCGTCGACTGAATCCTGTTCGTGACGCCAGGAAACTGTAGACACCCAAAAGGAGGAGTTACCTTATGGATGCGGCGGGGGCCGTGCTTTCCCCAATATCCGGATCTCAGTCAGGAGTCTTCTCAGGATGCAGGAATGGGCACAGAACACTCCACTATCAGATTAGGTTGACCTTTTATTTTCAGGTAAACGGAAATGCTTTACGGTGCAATGAACATTTAAGTAAAAGGAAATGTTTTACGGTGCAATCAACATTTAAGTAAAAGGAAATGTTTTACGGTGCAATCAACATTTAAGTAAAAGGAAATGCTTCACAGTGCAGTAAACATTCAAATAAAGGGAAATGCTTCACAGTGCAATCAACATTCAAGTAAAAGGAAATGTTTCACATTGCAATAAATATTCAAGCAAAAGGAAATGTTTTACGACACCTTTTTCTGTACTAGTGACGTATCCCAAACTAAACTAAAGTTACCGGTAACCGACTCAAGTTACACCTGACAACCCTTCACGACAGTTTTACAATGTCCTAACTCGCAGGCCCTAATGGCCCGACCTGTGCACAGGGGTTTGGCTGGGGCCCATGGTGGTGCACATATCCAGTCGTGGGACAGGGGTAGGGTCTGCCTAATGTCTTGGGCATTTACTAGCCCGTATGCAGTCTTAGCAGCAGTGAGGAGGCCTTCTCGGCCCTTATAGTGAACGAGTTTCCTCACTGGGTTGGGTATGGCTCTGTTGGGAATATGGCAGGTGTAGTGTCGGATCCCTAAAGGGCCTCAAAGGCAACACTCACGTTTAGACGGCAAGATGGCGGCCAGTCCTTCTCTCTCCTGGAACTTCAAGATGGAGGCCGTCTCCCTCAGCGGCCTCGTGGATTTGGGCAGATGAGTGCGGCAACCTGCAGGGCCCCTCTCACTTCTCCTGTGCTCGGGGTGTCAACTTCTTCACGCTGGACCCGGTATAGCAGCAGGGGACCGGCTCTTGCCGCGTTGTCTGTGCTGCTGATGGACGGGGGAGGTCAGCGGGGTCACGGCTCTTGCCGCGTTGTCTGGGCGGCTGATGGATGGGGGAGGTCAGCGGGGTCACGGCTCTTGCCGCGTTGTCTGGGCGGCTGATGGATGGGGAAGGTCAGCGGGGGTCACCGCTCTAGCAGCGCTGCTTGAGCCCGGCTGCCTGCGGCACTCTCTCGCCCTCTGCGTCTCCCGCTCTTTCCCTTCTCCGGGTCGGCGGGGGTCACCCTGCGACTTCACCGGCGGGTGGTGGGCGGCGAGCGTTTTTTCTCACCTCGCGCTGGTGCCCGCTCTCTTCTCCGCTCCTGGAGGTCGGCGGGGGTCACCGCTGACGTCACCCGCTACTCCGTCCGGCTTCTCCTCTCTCCGCAGCGGGCGCTTCACTGTACCCGGTGGTCGCGCGCTGCTGTCGGTCTCTCTCCTCGCTCTCTCCCACGCTGGCGCGCTGGTGAGTCCCCTTCCTCTCTTTACACCGCCTCTTCCTCTGTGTCGCCCTCCAATCACTGCACTCCTGACCCCGTCAGTCACAGGCTGTCGGGGCAGGTTGGGTTTAACCCCGTCTGCCCTGGGGCTTACACACTTCTAGGCTTAATAACTGGTATGCTGCCCGGCAATGGTAGCAGACACTTGCCTGAAGCCTTGAACACAGGTATGAAAGGAGTTCTCTCTGTAGATGATGTGTACACGATATGTATGAGAGACACACAGGTACTGTATGTTCTGAACTATTGCTAATGATTAATAATGCACACTGGTATGTGCACTCTGCAAGCTGTGAATGGTAATGCACGTTGTTATTGGACATGCACTCTGCAGGCTGTGAATGGTAATGCATGCTGTTATTGGATGCACACTCTGCAGGCTGTGAATGGTAATGCATGCTGTTAGTGGACGTGCACTCTGCAGGCTGTGAATGGTAATGCAAGCTGTAATTGGACGTGCACTCTGCAGGCTGTTAATGGTAATGCACGCTGTTATTGGACGTGCATTCTGCAGGCTGTGAATGGTAATGCACGCTGTTATTGGATGCAAACTCTGCAGGCTGTGAATGGTAATGCACGCTGTTATTGGTTGTGCACTCTGCAGGCTGTGAATGGTAATGCACGCTGTTATTGGACGTGCACTCTACAGTATGTGAATGGTAATGGTCGCTGTTATTGGTTGTGCCTTCTGCAGGCTGTGAATGGTAATGCACACTGTTATTGGACGTGCCATCTGCAGGCTGTGAGTGGTAATGCACGCTGTTATTGGATGTGCTCTCTGCAGGCTGTGAATGGTAATGTACAATGTTATTGGACGTGCATTCTGCAGGCTGTGACTGGTAATGCATGCTGTTATTGGATGCACACTATACAGGCTGTGAATGGTAATGCACGCTGTTATTGGACGTGCACTCTGCAGGCTGTGAATGGTATTGCACGCTGTTATTGGATGTGCACTCTGCAGGCTGTGAATGGTAATGCACAATGTTATTGGATGTGCACTCTGCAGGCTGTGAATGGTAATGCACGCTGTTATTGGATGTGCACTGTGCAGGCTGTGAATGGTAATGCACGCTGTTATTGGATGTGCCCTCTGCAAGCTGTGAATGGTAATGCAAGCTGTAATTGGACGTGCACTCTGCAGGCTGTGAATGGTAATGCACGCTGTTATTGGACATGCACTCTGCAGACTGTGAATGGTAATGCACGCTGTTATTGGATGTGCCCTCTGCAAGCTGTGAATGGTAATGCAAGCTGTAATTGGACGTGCACTCTGCAGGCTGTGAGTAGTAATGCACGCTGTTAATGGATGCACACTCTGTAGGCTGTGAATGGTAATGCATGCTGTTATTGGATGCACACTCTACTACAGGCTGTGAATGGTAATGCACGCTGTTATTGGACGTGCACTCTGCAGGCTGTGAATGGTAATGCACGCTGTTATTGGACGTGCATTCTGCAGGCTGTGAATGGTAATGCACGCTGTTATTGGATGCAAACTCTACAGGCTGTGAATGGTAATGCACGCTGTTATTGGTTGTGCACTCTGCAGGCTGTGAATGGTAATGCACGCTGTTATTGGACGTGCACTCTGCAGGCTGTGAATGGTAATGCACGCTGTTATTGGATGCACACTCTACAGGCTGTGAATGGTAATGCACGCTGTTATTGGTTGTGCCCTCTGCAGGCTGTGAATGGTAATGCAAGCTGTTAGTGGACGTGCACTCTGCAGACTGTGAATGTTAATGCACGCTGTTATTGGATGTGCACTCTACAGTATGTGAATGGTAATGTTCGCTGTTATTGGTTGTGCCCTCTGCAGGCTGTGAATGGTAATGCACACTGTTATTGGACGTGCCCTCTGCAGGCTGTGAATGGTAATGCACACTGTTATTGGACGTGCACTCTGCAGGCTGTGAATGGTAATGGTCGCTGTTATTGGATGCACACTCTGCAGGCTGTGAATGGTAATGCACGTTGTTATTGGACATGCACTCTGCAGGCTGTGAATGGTAATGCACGCTGTTATTGGACGTGCACTCTGCAGGCTGTTAATGGTAATGCACGCTGTTATTGGACGTGCATTCTGCAGGCTGTGAATGGTAATGCACGCTGTTATTGGATGCAAACTCTACAGGCTGTGAATGGTAATGCACGCTGTTATTGGTTGTGCACTCTGCAGGCTGTGAATGGTAATGCACGCTGTTATTGGACGTGCACTCTACAGTATGTGAATGGTAATGGTCGCTGTTATTGGTTGTGCCTTCTGCAGGCTGTGAATGGTAATGCACACTGTTATTGGACGTGCCATCTGCAGGCTGTGAGTGGTAATGCACGCTGTTATTGGATGTGCTCTCTGCAGGCTGTGAATGGTAATGTACAATGTTATTGGACGTGCATTCTGCAGGCTGTGACTGGTAATGCATGCTGTTATTGGATGCACACTCTGCAGGCTGTGAATGAAAATGCACGCTGTTATTGGACGTGCACTCTGCAGGTTGTGAATGGTATTGCACGCTGTTATTGGATGTGCACTCTGCAGGCTGTGAATGGTAATGCACAATGTTATTGGATGTGCACTCTGCAGGCTGTGAATGGTAATGCACGCTGTTATTGGATGTGCACTGTGCAGGCTGTGAATGGTAATGCACGCTGTTATTGGATGTGCCCTCTGCAAGCTGTGAATGGTAATGCAAGCTGTAATTGGACGTGCACTCTGCAGGCTGTGAATGGTAATGCACGCTGTTATTGGACATGCACTCTGCAGACTGTGAATGGTAATGCACGCTGTTATTGGATGTGCCCTCTGCAAGCTGTGAATGGTAATGCACAATGTTATTGGATGTGCACTCTGCAGGCTGTGAATGGTAATGCACGCTGTTATTGGATGTGCACTGTGCAGGCTGTGAATGGTAATGCACGCTGTTATTGGATGTGCCCTCTGCAAGCTGTGAATGGTAATGCAAGCTGTAATTGGACGTGCACTCTGCAGGCTGTGAGTAGTAATGCACGCTGTTATTGGATGCACACTCTGTAGGTTGTGAATGGTAATGCATGCTGTTATTGGATGCACACTCTACTACAGGCTGTGAATGGTAATGCACGCTGTTATTGGACGTGCACTCTGCAGGCTGTGAATGGTAATGCACGCTGTTATTGGACGTGCATTCTGCAGGCTGTGAATGGTAATGCACGCTGTTATTGGATGCAAACTCTACAGGCTGTGAATGGTAATGCACGCTGTTATTGGTTGTGCACTCTGCAGGCTGTGAATGGTAATGCACGCTGTTATTGGACGTGCACTCTGCAGACTGTGAATGGTAATGTACGCTGTTATTTGTTGTGCACTCTGCAGGCTGTGAATGGTAATGCACACTGTTATTGGTAGTGCATTCTGCAGGCTGTGAATGGTAATGCATGCTGTTAGTGGACGTGCACTCTGCAGGCTGTGAATGGTAATGCACGCTGTTATTGGATGCACACTCTACAGGCTGTGAATGGTAATGCACGCTGTTATTGGTTGTGCCCTCTGCAGGCTGTGAATGGTAATGCAAGCTGTTAGTGGACGTGCACTCTGCAGACTGTGAATGTTAATGCACGCTGTTATTGGATGTGCACTCTACAGTATGTGAATGGTAATGTTCGCTGTTATTGGTTGTGCCCTCTGCAGGCTGTGAATGGTAATGCACACTGTTATTGGACGTGCCCTCTGCAGGCTGTGAATGGTAATGCACACTGTTATTGGACGTGCACTCTGCAGGCTGTGAATGGTAATGGTCGCTGTTATTGGATGCACACTCTGCAGGCTGTGAATGGTAATGCACGCTGTTATTGGACGTGCACTCTGCAGGCTGTGAATGGTAATGCACGCTGTTATTGGTTGTGCACTCTGCATGCTGTGAATGTTAATGCACGCTGTTATTGGACGTGCACTCTACAGTATGTGAATGGTAATGGTCGCTGTTATTGGTTGTGCCTTCTGCAGGCTGTGAATGGTAATGCACACTGTTATTGGACGTGCCATCTGCAGGCTGTGAGTGGTAATGCACGCTGTTATTGGATGTGCTCTCTGCAGGCTGTGAATGGTAATGTACAATGTTATTGGACGTGCATTCTGCAGGCTGTGACTGGTAATGCATGCTGTTATTGGATGCACACTATACAGGCTGTGAATGGTAATGCTCGCTGTTATTGGACGTGCACTGTGCAGGCTGTGAATGGTAATGCACGCTGTTATTGGTTGTGTACTCTGCAGGCTGTGAATGGTAATGCACACTGTTATTGGTTGTGCACTCTGCAGGCTGTGAATGGTAATGCACGCTGTTATTGGATGTGCCCTCTGCAGGCTGTAAATGGTAATGAACAATGTTATTGGACGTGCACTCTGCAGGCTGTGAATGGTAATGCACGCTGTTATTGGTTGTGCACTCTGCAGGCTGTGAATGGTAATGCATGCTGTTATTGGATGTGCCCTCTGCAGGCTGTGAATGGTAATGCACAATGTTATTGGACGTGCATTCTGCAGGCTGTGACTGGTAATGCATGCTGTTATTGGATGCACACTATACAGGCTGTGAATGGTAATGCACGCTGTTAGTGGACGTGCACTCTGCAGGCTGTGAATGATAATGCACGCTGTTATTGGATGTGCACTGTGCAGGCTGTGAATGGTAATGCATGCTGTTATTGGACGTGCACTCTGCAGGCTGTGAATGGTAATGCATGCTGTTATTGGACGTGCATTCTGCAGGCTGTGACTGGTAATGCATGCTGTTATTGGATGCACACTATACAGGCTGTGAATGGTAATGCACGCTGTTATTGGTTGTGCCCTCTGCAGGCTGTGAATGGTAATGCACAATGTTATTGGACGTGCATTCTGCAGGCTGTGACTGGTAATGCATGCTGTTATTGGATGCACACTATACAGGCTGTGAATGGTAATGCACGCTGTTATTGGTTGTGCCCTCTGCAGGCTGTGAATGGTAATGCATGCTGTTATTGGACGTGCACTGTGCAGGCTGTGAATGGTAATGCATGCTGTTATTGGACGTGCACTGTGCAGGCTGTGAATGGTAATACACGCTGTTATTGGATGTGCCCTCTGCAGGCTGTGAATGGTAATGCACGCTGTTATTGGATGTGCCGTCTGCAGGCTGTGAATTGTAATGCACAATGTTATTGGATGTGCATTCTGCAGGCTGTGACTGGTAATGCATGCTGTTATTGGATGTGCCGTCTGCAGGCAATGAATTGTAATGCACAATGTTATTGGATGTGCATTCTGCAGGCTGTGACTGTTAATGCACGCTGTTATTGGATGCACACTCTGCAGGCTGTGAATGGTAATGCATGCTGTTATTGGATGCACACTCTGCAGGCTGTGAACGGTAATGCATGCTGTTATTGGATGCACACTCTACAGGCTGTGAATGGTAATGCATGCTGTTATTGGATGTGCCCTCTGCAGGCTGTGAATGATAATGCACACTGTTATTGGTTGTGCACTCTGCAGGCTGTGACTGGTAATGCATGCTGTTTTTGGACGTGCACTCTGCAGGCTGTGAATGGTAATGCACGCTGTTATTGGATGCACACTCTACAGGCTGTGAATGGTAATGCACGCTGTTATTGGATGTGCCCTCTGCAGGCTGTGAATGGTAATGCACGCTGTTATTGGATGTGCCCTCTGCAGGCTGTGAATGCTAATTCATGCTGTTATTGGTTGTGCCCTCTGCAGGCTGTGAATGGTAATGCACGCTGTTATTGGACGTGCACTCTGCACACTGTGAATGGTAATGGTCGCTGTTATTGATTGTTCCCTCTGCAGGCTGTGAATGGTATTGCACACTATTATTGGATGTGCCCTCTGCAGGCTGTGAATGGTAATGCACACTGTTATTGGACGTGCACTCTGCAGGCTGTGAATGGTAATGCATGCTGTTATTGGACGTGCACTCTGCAGGCTGTGAATGGTAATGCATGCTGTTATTGAATGTGCTCTCTGCAGGCTGTGAATGGTAATGCACAATGTTATTGGACGTGCACTCTGCAGGCTGTGACTGGTAATGCATGCTGTTTTTGGACGTGCACTCTGCAGGCTGTGAATGGTAATGCACGCTGTTATTGGATGCACACTCTACAGGCTGTGAATGGTAATGCACGCTGTTATTGGTTGTGCACTCTGCAGGCTGTGAATGGTAATGCACGCTGTTATTGGATGTGCCCTCTGCAGGCTGTGAATGCTAATTCACGCTGTTATTGGTTGTGCCCTCTGCAGGCTGTGAATGGTAATGCACGCTGTTATTGGACGTGCACTCTGCACACTGTGAATGGTAATGGTCGCTGTTATTGGATGCACACTATACAGGCTGTGAATGGTAATGCACGCTGTTATTGGTTGTGCCCTCTGCAGGCTGTGAATGGTAATGCACAATGTTATTGGACGTGCATTCTGCAGGCTGTGACTGGTAATGCATGCTGTTATTGGATGCACACTATACAGGCTGTGAATGGTAATGCACGCTGTTATTGGTTGTGCCCTCTGCAGGCTGTGAATGGTAATGCATGCTGTTATTGGACGTGCACTGTGCAGGCTGTGAATGGTAATGCATGCTGTTATTGGACGTGCACTGTGCAGGCTGTGAATGGTAATACACGCTGTTATTGGATGTGCCCTCTGCAGGCTGTGAATGGTAATGCACGCTGTTATTGGATGTGCCGTCTGCAGGCTGTGAATTGTAATGCACAATGTTATTGGATGTGCATTCTGCAGGCTGTGACTGGTAATGCATGCTGTTATTGGATGTGCCGTCTGCAGGCAATGAATTGTAATGCACAATGTTATTGGATGTGCATTCTGCAGGCTGTGACTGTTAATGCACGCTGTTATTGGATGCACACTCTGCAGGCTGTGAATGGTAATGCATGCTGTTATTGGATGCACACTCTGCAGGCTGTGAACGGTAATGCATGCTGTTATTGGATGCACACTCTACAGGCTGTGAATGGTAATGCATGCTGTTATTGGATGTGCCCTCTGCAGGCTGTGAATGATAATGCACACTGTTATTGGTTGTGCACTCTGCAGGCTGTGACTGGTAATGCATGCTGTTTTTGGACGTGCACTCTGCAGGCTGTGAATGGTAATGCACGCTGTTATTGGATGCACACTCTACAGGCTGTGAATGGTAATGCACGCTGTTATTGGTTGTGCACTCTGCAGGCTGTGAATGGTAATGCACGCTGTTATTGGATGTGCCCTCTGCAGGCTGTGAATGCTAATTCATGCTGTTATTGGTTGTGCCCTCTGCAGGCTGTGAATGGTAATGCACGCTGTTATTGGACGTGCACTCTGCACACTGTGAATGGTAATGGTCGCTGTTATTGATTGTTCCCTCTGCAGGCTGTGAATGGTATTGCACACTATTATTGGATGTGCCCTCTGCAGGCTGTGAATGGTAATGCACACTGTTATTGGACGTGCACTCTGCAGGCTGTGAATGGTAATGCATGCTGTTATTGGACGTGCACTCTGCAGGCTGTGAATGGTAATGCATGCTGTTATTGAATGTGCTCTCTGCAGGCTGTGAATGGTAATGCACAATGTTATTGGACGTGCACTCTGCAGGCTGTGACTGGTAATGCATGCTGTTTTTGGACGTGCACTCTGCAGGCTGTGAATGGTAATGCACGCTGTTATTGGATGCACACTCTACAGGCTGTGAATGGTAATGCACGCTGTTATTGGTTGTGCACTCTGCAGGCTGTGAATGGTAATGCACGCTGTTATTGGATGTGCCCTCTGCAGGCTGTGAATGCTAATTCACGCTGTTATTGGTTGTGCCCTCTGCAGGCTGTGAATGGTAATGCACGCTGTTATTGGACGTGCACTCTGCACACTGTGAATGGTAATGGTCGCTGTTATTGGTTGTTCCCTCTGCAGGCTGTGAATGGTAATGCACACTATTATTGGATGTGCCCTCTGCAGGCTGTGAATGGTAATGCACACTGTTATTGGACGTGCACTCTGCAGGCTGTGAATGGTAATGCACGCTGTTATTGGATGTGCTCTCTGCAGGCTGTGAATGGTAATGCACAATGTTATTGGACGTGCATTCTGCAGGCTGTGACTGGTAATGCACGCTGTTATTGGATGCACACTATACAGGCTGTGAATGGTAATGCACGCTGTTATTGGACGTGCACTCTGCAGGCTGTGAATGGTAATGCACGCTGTTATTGGTTGTGCACTCTGCAGGCTGTGACTGGTAATGCACGCTGTTATTGGATGCGCACTCTACAGGCTGTGAATGGTAATGCACGCTGTTATTGGTTGTGCCCTCTGCAGGCTGTGAATGGTAATGCACGCTGTTAGTGGACGTGCACTCTGCAGACTGTGAATGTTAATGCACGCTGTTATTGGATGTGCACTCTACAGTATGTGAATGGTAATGTTCGCTGTTATTGGTTGTGCCCTCTGCAGGCTGTGAATGGTAATGCACACTGTTATTGGACGTGCCCTCTGCAGGCTGTGAATGGTAATGCACACTGTTATTGGTTGTGCACTCTGCAGGCTGTGAATGGTAATGCACGCTGTTATTGGATGTGCCCTCTGCAGGCTGTGAATGGTAATGCACGCTGTTATTGGACGTGCACTCTGCAGGCTGTGAATGGTAATGCACGCTGTTATTGGACGTGCACTCTGCACACTGTGAATGGTAATGGTCGCTGTTATTGATTGTTCCCTCTGCAGGCTGTGAATGGTATTGCACACTATTATTGGATGTGCCCTCTGCAGGCTGTGAATGGTAATGCACACTGTTATTGGACGTGCACTCTGCAGGCTGTGAATGGTAATGCATGCTGTTATTGGACGTGCACTCTGCAGGCTGTGAATGGTAATGCATGCTGTTATTGGATGTGCTCTCTGCAGGCTGTGAATGGTAATGCACAATGTTATTGGACGTGCACTCTGCAGGCTGTGACTGGTAATGCATGCTGTTTTTGGACGTGCACTCTGCAGGCTGTGAATGGTAATGCACGCTGTTATTGGATGCACACTCTACAGGCTGTGAATGGTAATGCACGCTGTTATTGGTTGTGCACTCTGCAGGCTGTGAATGGTAATGCACGCTGTTATTGGATGTGCCCTCTGCAGGCTGTGAATGCTAATTCACGCTGTTATTGGTTGTGCCCTCTGCAGGCTGTGAATGGTAATGCACGCTGTTATTGGACGTGCACTCTGCACACTGTGAATGGTAATGGTCGCTGTTATTGGTTGTTCCCTCTGCAGGCTGTGAATGGTAATGCACACTATTATTGGATGTGCCCTCTGCAGGCTGTGAATGGTAATGCACACTGTTATTGGACGTGCACTCTGCAGGCTGTGAATGGTAATGCACGCTGTTATTGGATGTGCTCTCTGCAGGCTGTGAATGGTAATGCACAATGTTATTGGATGTGCCCTCTGCAGGCTGTGAATGGTAATGCACGCTGTTATTGGACGTGCATTCTGCAGGCTGTGACTGGTAATGCACACTGTTATTGGATGTGCACTCTGCAGACTGTGGGGGTGATTCTCTAACACAGAAATGCGGTAAAACCCCCGTTATCTGAGTTTTTACCGCATTTCTGTATGCTCTACCCTCCCTCCGCAGTGGCAGCGCTGCGGAGGGAATCGCCAGCAAAAGCTGGCGATTCCCTGCAGAAGCCTATGGGCTTCTTACCGCAGCGCTGTTTGAGGAATCCATCACGGATCCCTCCCAGCATGCCCTGCGGCACTCTGCGCACGGGCAGATTGACTCCAGGGTCTAGCAATGAAATTGGAGGTGTGGCAGAGATATCAGCGTTGCCAGTCCTGCTCAGATTCCATTGTGACACAACATGATTGTGTAGATAAATTGTAGATTATAAGCTTGCGAGCAGGGCCCTCCTACTGCTATGTAGGTTTGTTTCTACCCAGTTTGTTTAATCACTGTTGTTTCCAAATGTAAAGTGCAACGGAATCTGCTGCGCTATATAAGAAACTGTAAATAAATACATAACATAATTTAGCAACTCCCTCTCATGGTTCTAATCATGTCCAGAAGCTGACTCAGTCTTCCCACATTTAAAAACATGTCTGCCCCCCCCCCCCCCCCCCCCCATCATAACTTTTAAATCCCATTGATCAGTCACTCTTGTGCACGAAAAGGGGGCAAAGGGGACGTAGCCCCCATTTCGTTCGAAATTGTATTGAAATTGGGAAAATTGAGGCCAAATCGTTCTGGTGTGTACCCAGCATAATGTAGGGTACACATCGGCACGATTTGGCCTAAAAAAAAAACAATTTAGATACAATCTCGACCGATTGTATGTATATTGGCATGTTTTGGGCCATTTCTGATCCGATTCCGATCCGGTGCGCGGCCCTGCGGGTCGTTTGGTCGTTTCCTGCAGCAGGTAGGATCTGGAAATAACCATTCAGCTGGGTACAGGTCAACATCGGATTCAGATCGTGTGCAGGTTGTCCGTGTTACAACCTGCTCACGACCTGCATCGTTCTGGCGTGTACCAGGCATAAGGCTTATTACCCCTAAAGAACTTAACCCTCATTCAACAATGACCATTTGTATATATGATGTTGCATCCTCTAGAGGGCAGGGTCTTCCGACTCAGGTGAGAATCCTGTCATGCAGAGTTCTGAGTGCTGTGCATGGAGTTGCTTTGAGAACCAGCAGAAGAAGTCATTCCCTTGCTGTAATAACTGAAAGGAAAGTGTAGAGCAGCTTGCAGAAACACCCTGTGTATAGGCGTGGGCGAGGCGTGGGCCTGTGTGCTGCTTACAGTACAAGGTTGTTAACAGCAACACAGACGCAAGGTGGTAAGAAAAAACAACAACTTTAGAGCAACTCTGCCATAGCAAACAGACAAATGAGATAGGATAAAATGCATGAAGTAATGCAGCCCACACACGCGCCGATGCCGGCGGTGCGATGCTGTACGATGGGGTGCACGCTCCCGCGGCACCTCATCGTACAGTACAAAAAGTATGTGCTGCACATACTTTTTGTACTAGCTTTTTCTAGCACAGCATCGCATCGCATGCACATCGTATGCACAAGGCATACGATGCGATGCTATGTGTGCTAGTTAAGCCCACAACGCACGCCGGGATCGGTGCGTGTGTGGGCTGCATAAGTATATATTTACCTGTTATTACAAAGTACCCTATACTGTACACTGCCTGTAACCCCATCCATTTATGTAGTGCCTGCGGGTGCCTCAGTTGCTGTAATCCTGTGCTCCCAATGTGTAGCATAGTAAATATCATATAACACCACTAAAGCCAATCAATCCATGTATTCTAATATGTCAGTTTACACAACTGCGCAGTAAATTCATTGGGAGGGGGTCATATAGTGACAGCTCACAACTTTTCAATCCAGGAAAGAGAGACAGCCGTGCGTGTGTCCAAAAATAGGGGGAGCGGGCTACAAATCATGTTATTTCAGCGAGGCCGGACCCCCAATTTTTACCACTGTGGGGGCCTGACCAGCGGCTCTGTAACCGGATGGCATGGGGGACTCCCAACTCCCCCCCCCCCGACGCGGGAATGTCCCCAAAAACCAGGACGTTCCCGTGGAAAGCGGGACAGTTGGGAGGTCTGCAGCACATAGGACCCTTCCTCTCATAATATGCCCCTGAATGGGAACAAAGAAAGTAATACCCCTTTCAGACCGCCAAATCAACCTGGGGAATTGCAGTGTTAACCCAGGTTTATCTGCGGTCTGAAAGCACCACAGCACCATTTCCTGGGTCGAGCAACCTGGCATTTCAACCCTGGTCATGACCAAGTTTGCTTTGCTCCCAATTCCTACAGTATGTGCTCAGCCTGCAGCATTGAGCTAGATGTCACCCCATACTGTAACTTCTGCAACAGCAAGTCAGAGCACCAACCACAGCACACACATTCCTCTGCTTTCATTTCACCAGAGCAGGAGGGAGGAGGCGACGACAGAGCATGAGGAAGTGACGACGACTTTATGGAGTTAAACAACACAGAAAACAAGTTTTTTTAATGGCCTGGGAGTTGTTTACTACTCCAGCCCTGTGACAGGAGCAGCACAGGGTGTGGACCGTGCTGTCTGCAGGATATCTGCTTTACTGTGGCTTCTCTTTTGCAGCTTTGGTATTCACTGGACGGGAGTGTTTGCAACTGACAGGGGCAGCTGGTCTCCCTCCCTTCGTGCCCGCAGCTTGCACATAGCTCTGGAGGACCAGGCGCTAGTGGACGCCCTTTGGGGTCTAATCATGAAGCAGTGAAAAGAGTGGAGACGTGAGATAATACTGCACATTTATTACACCATGTGTTCTGCTCTGGAACCGGAATGTCTTAGAAAGGTCTGTGTATCACTTTTACCATATACTGGTTTATTTTTGTGAATGTTCTGTGGAGTTACATTGTTGCATGCCAAACCACCGGGCCTGCTTTAGGAAGCTCTCTGCAAATGGCATAGGTTTTACATATATGTGCCGTAAGACTATGGGAGTGTTAAAGGGTTTATTGACAATTATTACGATTTTATTTTCTTTTGCTACCATAGCAACCAATAAGATTCTGTCTGTCATTTTCTGGGAATTGAGAAATGGTAGACAGAATTTGATTGGTTGCTATGGGAAACATCACCTCTTCATTTTTAGAAGCTTTACTAAATTTACTCCTAGGACTGAAATATATATATATAACCTCAAAGCACATGGAGATTCGCAGCGCCACTAAAGCATACCTCCCAACTGTCCCATTTATCACGGGAACGTCCCTTTTTTTGGGACGTTCCCACGTCCCTCCCGGGGCCTGTAGTGTCCCACAGCGGCGTGACGGGGGGGGGGGGACAGTTGGAAGTCCCCCCCCCTGTCACACATGAATAGAGGCTGTGCAGTTGTGCGCAGCCTCTATTCCTGCAGCACCACAAGTACAGGCCATGCCCTTTCTGCTAGGCCACACCCCCAATTTTTGGCCTTGACGCGTGCACTGGACATTCAGAAGTTGGGAGGTATGACGAATACCCCTTTCACACTGCCAGTAATAACCCAGGTTACTGCTCGTGAACATGCACAACCCGGGTTGCTTTCCAGCCTGATAGGAGCAAGTTGAAAAAACCCTGGCACAAGCAGAGTTGAACATAGGTTCATCCTGGGTCATAGTGCAGTGTGAACAGGTAACCTGGGTCGATCCGATCGAGGGCTCGTTAACAGCATAGCGAGAGCCAGGCACCGCCACTGCACCTGTGTGCAGTGACGTCATCAATTCAGCAATAAACTGGTCTCAGTAAAGTCGCACCTGATTGGACCCATGTTCAAACTCCGGGGTGCGATGCAGGAATGCAGTGTGAAAGGGGTATAAGGTGAAACTGGATGGGCTTGGATGTGTCCCATGCATAAGACAAGACCTGGGGTATATTTATGAAGTGGCAACTTTTAGCTCAAAATTTGGTACTTGTGTAATATCTGGGCGCCCGATTTTTTCATCGGGTCGGAAAAATCGGGTCGATCGCATCGCATGCGACCAAATCGCATGCGATGTGATGCGATCGACCCGATTTTTACATTGGATCCAATGTTAAATGGTCCCTGAAACCCGATTTTACATTGGGTCCAATGTTAAATGCCCCCCAGACCCCATTTTTAATTGTATAACTACCCTGATGGTTAATTATGTGAAATGCCCCCCCATTGCTAACGCCACGCCACGATCAACGCCAACCCGAAGCATGGCGAGCGCGGAATACGAGCCCGAAGCGTGGCAAGCGCAGCGCGCCCTGCGAGGGGACGCAGAATACATGTTAAGTAATTTGCGTCCCCTCGTGGGGCTCTCTGTACTCGGCACGCTTCGGGCTCGTATGACGCGTCCCCTCGCCACGCTTCGGGCTCGGTGGCTCGACACACTATATAAAATCAACTCCACGCCAACGTGGATAGTGGCGGTATGAAAAGATCGGAGGACGCGTACCGCCGCCCCTCGCGGGCTCGCTGCGCTCGCCACGCTTCGGGTTGCCGTTTTCCAACCCGATGAAAAAATCGGGTCCATCGCATCTGATTGCATGCCTTAAGTTAAGGCATGCAATCAAAAAATCGGGCGCCCAGATATTACACAAGTACCCAAAATTTAAAGCAACACTAAATTTAAGTGCAAAGCCCATGAGATATTGCACTTAGTTTACTGTATTATACATAATTCCTGACCTCCATTGTTTTCTTTTTTTTTTTTATGATAAAAATTAGTCAGTGCTCTTCACAAAGCAAGGGACACTGAGAAATGTGTCATCTCCATCTTTTATGTAATGTGATTTCATTCTGCAAAATTAAGTGTAATTTTTCCACTGATCTGCATAAATAAACACAGCAAAGTGTTCCTCTGTAATGCTTTGGCACGCTGCACTAGTCCGCCCATTAGCCTGCCTCTTATGCTGCCTTATTATAAGCTTCTCCTATGTTTGGGCAGTCTTAGAACAGTACATAGACTGTAACTAAGGGACCTATGTGCTCATAATGGCAGCAGTGCAGAGATAATGAATGGTCCATATTGCAATTGATATTTTTATGGATGTTCCGCGGAAGGTCGGCCATCTTAAGAGATAAACCATAAGGGTCAGAAGCTTTTCGGAGTTTGGTACATAGTGACCCCTATGCACCAGTTTTGGGAACTGTGGTCTGCAGCCCTAATGTGGGAACTGTGGTCTGCAGCACTAATGTGGGAACTGTGGTCTGCAGCACTAATGTGGGAACTGTGGTCTGCAGCGCTAATGTGGGAACTATGGTCTGCAGCGCTAATGTGGGAACTATGGTCTGCAGCGCTAATGTGGGAACTGTGGTCTGCAGCATTAATGTGGGAACCGTGGTCTGCAGCACTAATGTAGGAACTATGGTCTGCAGCGCTAATGTAGGAACTATGGTCTGCAGCGCTAATGTTGGAACTATGGTCTGCAGCGCTAATGTGGGAACTATGGCCTGCAGCGCTAATGTGGGAACCGTGGTCTGCAGCATTAATGTGGGAACCGTGGTCTGCAGCGCTAATGTTGGAACCGTGGTCTGCAGCACTAATGTGTGAACTGTGGTCTGCAGCGCTAATTTGGGAACTATGGTCTGCAACGCTAATGTGTGAACCATGGTCTGCAACGCTAATGTGTGAACCATGGTCTGCAACGCTAATGTGTGAACTGTGGTCTGCAGCGCTAATGTGTGAACTGTGGTCTGCAGCGCTAATTTGGGAACTATGGTCTGCAGCGCTAATTTGGGAACTGTGGTCTGCAGCGCTAATGTGGGAACTGTTGTCTGCAGCGCTAATGTGGGAACTGTGTTCTGCAGTGCTAATGTGTAAACTGCTCTGCAGCACTAATATGGGAACTGTTGCCTGCAGCGCTAATGTGGGTACTGTGCTCTGCAGCGCTAATGTGGGTACTGTGCTCTGCAGCGCTAATGTGGGTACTGTGGTCTGCAACGCTAATGTGGGTACTGTGGTCTGCAACGCTAATGTGGGTACTGTGCTCTGCAGTGCTAATGTGGGTAGTGTGGTCTGCAGCGCTAATCTGGGTACTGTGCTCTGTAGTGCTAATGTGGGTAGTGTGGTCTGCAGCGCTAATCTGGGTACCATGGTGTACCTCTTCAGATCAAGAGCACAGTCAGCTACAACGTGGCACAGTGAGGTAAGGGAAGATCTGTATCTAACGGGTACCAGTACCGGGTCATGGTCATTGTTTCTGTTTACAGGATTTATAATGGTAATAATAATAAATGAAAGCAGGCGAGTTTTACATTCACATTGGGGATTATTCTGATTGATTTGCAGCCTTGCAAGTCCACCAAACCCCGCCTTGCTAATGGTGGCCTGGCCGACACCCATTTACAGCATGTGTTTGCATGCACTGACTGGGAATGGATGTTTGACACAAATATCCATTCGCAGCCTGCGGGAGATCACCCACATCAGTCAATGGTCGTGCTAAGGTTGCTCAGAGGAACCTTAGATGCGCGTGCGCATTCTGAAGGAAGTGGGTGGGCATCCGGTGATGTCAGCTACCCACCCCTGGCGCCCACGTCACTGGGCGATTTCCATGGGAATGCCCATGAACCGCTGGGCGAGTCCCGCGCCCACCGGCCACAATGTTGGGTGCTGTAGATGCACGCACCTAGCGCATGTGCATTAAAAAAACATTGCACTCACATACGAATTTGCATGTGAGCGTACGTACCTGAATAAGGTCCATTATTTCTATTTTAAATCCCATGAAGAGAACTGGGGACAACCGAGGACTTTGTAATGCTGCTGGTTAGTAAACATAACCGCTCTTTGCCTGCTCATTGTTAAATAAGCATCAGGAGTGAGATCTATCATTGCCGCCCCTAACTAGCAGCTGTGCAGATGATAACCAGCATAAGTTAGCTGTAACTCGCTTGGTAATTCTGAGGATTTTTGGGTACTTGTTTCCTAGAACGGCCACAATCGTGAGTGATCGTGGCTCTTAATTAAGGGACACGATCCTCACGATGTGGCCGATTTTTTACAATTTTTTCCCTTTGATTGACAGAAATCGGGTCAATCGGTCGGTCGCGACCAATTAAAATCGGCCGCGATGCGACCGACCGATTGACCCGATTTTTCCATAGACTTCAATGTTAAAAAATCTTTTAACATTGAAATCGGGAGGATCTTGTCGGTCTTGTGCCATTACAATGGCACAAGATGAGATGGACTTGATTAAGTCCATCTCACATAGGGAAAAATGTTAAAAAAGGTGAAATGGGCCAATATGACCCATTT
The DNA here is from genome assembly GCF_055691185.1 of Crinia signifera. Lineage (NCBI taxonomy): Eukaryota > Metazoa > Chordata > Amphibia > Anura > Myobatrachidae > Crinia > Crinia signifera. Next base: position 38,230,352 of record NC_139228.1, on the reverse strand, counting down.
CACATTTTTTATGTGCCCGCCATGACCCCACGATAGACGTCAACCCGAAGCGTGGCGAGCGCAGCGAGCCCCGCGAGGGGACGCGTATACCTGTGAAGTTAGACGCGTCCCCTCGCGGGGCTCGCTGCGCTCGCCACGCTTCGGGCTCGGTGGCTCGCTGCGCTCGCCACACTATTCTATTCTCACTCCACGCCCTAGTGGATAGTAGGGGAATGAAAAGGTCGGAGGACACGCACCGCCGCCCCTCGCGGCCTCGCTGCGCTCGCCACGCTTCGGGTTGACGTCTATCGTGGGGTCTAGCCCACTTAGTAACATTTGTGGGGGCAATTGAAAATAATCAGGTTAAAAAAAAAAAAAATCGGGTGAAAAATCGGTCGATCGGATCGGTCGCATCGTATGCGACCAAATCGCATGCGATGCGATCGATCCGATTTTTTATCTTACGACCACAACGATCTAAATCGTTGTGGCCGTTCTAGGAAACAAGTACCGATTTTTGTTGTGGAGGGAGATTCTTTCTTGGGCATTCACTACCCACAAATGGTATGATTATCACATGATTCATCTGCAAGCTGATTGTACCTCAGCAAGTTGCTGACACCTGACCTGACACACTATATTGTCTTTACAAATCACTTACTTCCTGAGTTTAATCCTGGCATACGGTATTACAATACTTTGAAATTCATTAATTTTGAGTCATAATGCTGTCCACAGATGAGTTTCTTTGTCACCTGACCTTGAGAATGCATGCTGTACACTGTGGGGGTTATTCTGGTTCACTCGCAAAGGCACAATCACTCTCTAATGGACAAAACCATGTGCACTGCAGGTGGGGCTGATGTAACATGTGCATAGAGTTAGATTTGGGTGGGGTTTGTACTTCAAACTGATATCTATATTGCAGTGTAAAAATAAAGCAGCTAGTATTTACCCTGCACAGAAACAATAAAACACCCAACTCTAACTCTCTCTCTGCACGTTACATCTGCCCCACCAGCAGTGCACATGGTTTTGTCCATTAGAGAGTGATTGTGCCTTTGCGAGTGAAACAGAATAACCCCCTGTATTTAGATCTGGGCCCGCTCTCACATTAGTCCAGGTTAATGTAGCAACCAGAGATTACTGTAACCAATAGACCATACAGGAGGTTATGTAATATTTTCCAAGATTACGGACATAGGGCCTGATTCTGGTTAATTCGCTCCTCCGCGCTTTAGCACGATGTTCTGCTAATGCGTATGCACATTTTTGCCCATGTGCATAAGCTGGGTGCGAGTAGGCCTGGCGATCTGCTAGTTCGCAATCCCGCTCGCACCAACCAGTGTGGGCAGGGTGGCGGCAAGGGGATGCACCCATGGGAACGCCCAGTGTAGGTGTTCCATGGGAACACTGGGCGTTCCCAAGGAAATAAGGCAGTGATGCAGCTGCCCACCCTGTTCCCGTATAAGGAACACGCAAATCTAAGACTCCTGAGAGTGTCTTAGTTTTGCGGGTACGTTCCAAATCATTCGATGGTCAGCGACCATCAAATGATATCACCCCCGCACCCACTCCGGGGAACTCTGCGAGTGAGGGGGTGTGGCAGCTGGAAGAGCGACAGTTGGCGGTAAAACCAAAACTTACCTAGAATAAGGTCCATAGTGTGAATTCAGCTAGTTTGACACTAAATTTAAAGCGCCAATCGGATATCTGGCATGGCATGTAACTTAGCATTAGATGTGACCTCGCACTGGTGCCATAATCTCTGAACCTACTACTTAGCACCGATGGCCATCCCTAGGATATCGCCATCGATGGCAGCATCATATCTAATGGATGACCATCAATGTTTTTGACTATCGATGGTCATCTATTTTCTTTGATTGACTGGCCCATGGGCCAAAAAAAAATTATTCAGGAAAAACTCATGTTGACAATTTGACCCTTTCGATCTATGCATGTCTACCTTATGCATTTTGAAAATTTAGCCCTGTCGACATATTGTTGACCCTGTCGACCTATTTAATATGGTCCTTTTGGGGTAGCCCTCTTGACTCTCTATCTAGACACTGGTGATCTATCAACCAGAACGTAATAAAACATCACCCATTGCACTTGAAGCATCAAAGCAGACGGCGACACCCCAGGCAGGAAAGAGGAACTGCATGGATTTTTAAAGGTGCAGGGTGTTATAATAAATACTTTACATTCTTATATTTGCTGTGCAATAACTTTTTAATCCAAAAGGAGATTGTCATTATTCACCAATAGCTATGCAACATTCTGTTTCCAGCCCCCCAGATTCCACGAGCATATACAGTTGAATGCCCCTTATCTATGATCATTTCATCTTTCGTTCTTATAATGTGTCTTTATGCACCTAGTCATGTCATTCTGTTTATCAAGAAGAACTTTCTAGAACTATATGGATAATCAATGGTGCACCTGGTAGTAATACAGAAATAGGTCACTGTGAGAATGCCTAGCTCCCCAGGTGCTTCCTGCATGCAAATGTACCTTACTAATATTCACTAGTCTGGAATGTAAGTTACTAGCACTGAACGAACAAGAAAAGAAAGGGGTGTTGAGCTGCGCTTGGTATAACTTTGTAAAAAGTGAGGTAATGAAACCTGTAAAGTTGGGTGAAAAAAATGAGGGATTGGTTGATCTAGTACAAAAAGATTTAATGTCTAAAATACATATAGCTGGACCTGGGGGTCCCCTTGGGCCACGCACAGATCCCAGTCCGGTAATACCACCTCCACTGGTTCCATTTGGATTGCAAATTCCTACAGTAAGGTAGAGGTAGAGGACCCATCCCGCTCCAGTCCATCCAGCGGAGGGAGTCGGCAATCCGTGTCAACTTAAGCCGCTCCTTATTCTTACATCTGGTCCTCCCTCCCTACTGCTCCAATTGGGCATTTCATTGCAGCTCCATACAGGACGATTTACAACTCAGCCCTATACAGGACTCTTGGGACTCTCCGGGCCATACATTTCCCCAGTTTGGTTGGTGAGATATGAATTTTATGTGATTTTAGAGAATTATCAATGTATTCTGGCTATATGTATTTTAGACATTAAATCTTTTTGTACTAGATCAACCAATCCCTCATTTTTTTCACCCAACTTTACAGGTTTCATTACCTCACTTTTTACAAAGTTATACCAAGCGCAGCTCAACACCCCTTTCTTTTCTTGTTCATTCAGTACAGGACTAACTATCCTGTCCCAGAGCAGCAGCTAGGGAAACACAGCTCCAACCAGGCGCACCTGCACCCAGACCCACTCTGTGTGGTCAGGGTCACCACCACCCCTTTTCTACTAGCACTGAACCACTAAACCATGCAACTAAAAGGCTTCGTAGTCGACAGGCACAAAGTAAACATAAATAAATGGTTGACATTGGAGTGGTCGACTCATGAAAAGGTTTATATGTTTTTCACAATTTTTTTCATTTGGATGGTAATGAAAAACCTTTTGTAATGTCACCCTATCATCTAAAGGGCTAAATGTACCAAGCTACAAAAAGTGAGAAAATGGAGAGTGAAAAGCTACCAGCCAACCAGCTCCTAATTGCCCTTATTTAAACACAGCCTGTACCATGACAGTTAGGAGCTGTCCACTCTCCATTTTATCACTTTTCAAACTTAGTACATCTGGCCCCAAGTCTGGATAACCTTACTTCTCTGTATAGTGTAAAAAATAGAGAGTCAGGGACACTATTAGAAAGAGAAGAATCGGGTGGCCAATCCCAGGCCATACATTCAGTCGTGGGATTAGAGATTGAAAAACTGTCAATCCCAGGAATGGCCCATGACGGTGGAGTGGGTGGGCTGGTTTTCCATGGCAGAGTATAAGGCGATGGAGAGGGCAGGAATATGCGGGGCGGGGGGGGGGATGCGAAAGAGAGGGTGTGCAGTGACCAGCGGGCGCGGCAGAGGCGGCGGGTGGTGGCAGGCATACATGCGGTGACTGATGGACCTGACAGAGATGTCATGGGGGGGGGGGGGGGCGGCACCAATAAGTAGCAGGACAATAAACGGTATGTTTAAAGGATGGTAGAATTACACATGTTTTTTGACCAATGAGATTCTTTTGCACAAACTATATTAGAATGTAAGCTCTAACGAGCAGGACCCTCTCTCCTCATTGTGCTTTTCAAAGGCTATGGCCCTTATTGTGGTTCACTCGCAAAGGCAAATTCCTTCTCAAATGGACAAAACCATGTGCACTGCAGGTGGGGCAGATGTAACTTGTGCAGAGAGAATTATATTTGGGTGAGGTAATTTGTTTCTGTGCAGGGAAAATACTGACTGCTTTATTTTTACACTGCAATATAGATCTCACTTTGAAGTCAAACCCCACCCAAATCTAACTCTCTCTGCACATGTTACATCTGCCCCACCTGCAGTGCACATGGTTTTGTCTATTTGAGAAGGAATTTGCCTTTGAGGGCCATACCTCTGCCAGTGTTCTAATTGCATCAGTGTCTGCTGCTGCAACTGTCTTTTATTTACCACGTACTTGTCCTTATTTGCATTTTTACTGTAAATCGCTATTTATTTTTTATTTTTATTTTTTGCTCATCTCTGTATTGTCGGGCGCTGCAGAACCCTTGTGGCACCATATAAATAAATGATTGATGATGATAATAATATATAAAGCAGTTGGCCGGACATATCCATAGTGGAGGGCAGTGTCTGCAGTGCACATGGGAGATTACTCATGTATTGCATCAGCTGTGAGGCAGTACCAGACAAGTGTCTGCTGTTTTATAGGGGCTCCTGACACACTACCCTACTTGGGTGGAGATTCTTTCAACCACATCATATTTTTTTTAATTATTATTGTTATATGGATGTAGGTTAATCTCCAAAAAGGAGATTGTATCAGACACCCTTTGATAGAATGGGACAGCTGTGAATCCCTGTGGCAGCATATAATTAGAGTTACCTTACATAGTTTGGCATTAATAGAAGGAGTTTTGTGTAGTGGGGTTATTGTGCAAGATTGCATTTGCAGGACACTTGCTGATGTGCATTGCAAATAGTTTGGCTCCCTGGCTGACACATGGGCAGATTGCCAGCACCCTGTCTCCTGACTACAGCTTCTTGTCATGTTCTCTATTATAGCTGTCTTGCATGTTGTTGCAAAGCAATTGTGTATTCACATTGACACAATATGGCTGACAATGGTTTTAGTAACCAATTCTGTGGACCTGATTTGCAAGCAGCGCACACAGTAATGAGGAAAATAAAAATACTACACAGATTTAGTTTTATTTAAATTCAGTTCAGTTGAACGTGATGTGGCCCCTGGGCTTCAACGGGATACGGTCATTGGGTCACCAGCGAGTTGTTAGACGGTCGACACCATTAGGTCGACATGTGTCTAGGTCGACATGCAGGAAGGTCAACATGAACCTAGATCGACAGGGTCATTAGGTCAACAGGGTCATTAGGTCGACATGGGTTAGGTCGACCGTCAAAAGGTTGACATGGGGTTTTGCACTGTTTCTTGAGCTGACATGTGCCGACAGGCGGTATTTCATGCCCTACCATCCACTAGGGCATGGTGGGAGAATAAAATAGAGCGGGAATCATGGCGAGTGCAGCGAGGGGACGCGGTGCACTTTAACCTGTGTCCATGTCAACTTTGTCAACATTCGGGAAAAAAAACGGTGAAAACCCCCATGTCGACCTACCCCATGTCGACCTTATGACCCTGTCGACCTAACCCATGTCAACCTAATGACCCTGTCGACCTTATGACCCTGTCGACCTAGACTCATGACGACCTTCCTACATGTCGACCTAAATGCATGTCGACTTAATGGTGTCAACCTAATGACTTACTGGTGACCATCTGATCCACACCGGCTTCAGCTATGTATGGCAGGGATGACATTGCAAGTTTTCAGTGGCAGCAGCTGTTCTGAGAAGTCACATCACATCCATCGTACTGAAGGGAATTCCCCTGGTGTGGATCGTCAATATCTGTCAACATGGACCCCCAATTGGTAGACAGGCCAAAGGTCGATATGCATTAGGTCGACATGTTTAAAAGGTCGATTGCCTCGCTGCCCTCGGCACACCATTATATTCTCCCTCTATGCCCACTGGGATAGTAAAGTCGTTTTTTTTTGTCAACCTGTTCCCATGTTGACCTTTTGGTGGTGTCAACCTTTGGATCATGTCAATGTAATGCATGTTGACTCTTTTCGTTTGTCGACCTTTGGCCTTTCAGTCAATAGTGGTTGACCGATTGACTGTCGCTCTTTATGCTGTCGTATGCGATTAGTATCACAAAGGGAAGCTCTTGCGGTAAGCGCTGCCCTTTGGGAAGCAATCGACAGGAGGCGAGGGGGTCCCTAGCGGCTCCCCTCTCCTCCTACTTGGCTGCTGCTGCAGTCAGGCTCCGCCTCCTCCTCCCTGCACCTGGAAGGAGATGTCCATTACATTTTCATTTCATTTACAATATATTCTGCAGTGCTTTATGGAATGAACTGATCATACAGTAATAACAAATGTCTGATCGCTATGAGGATTAACACTGCTGCCCATCCACTAGTGTGATCTAGGCCCTTTTCATCCGATTCCGAGGCATTGAGCAGAGGAATAGGATGAAAAGGGCACAAAGTGCATGTGTTTAACCTCCGATTGCGATGCACAGTCCCGTGCGCATCAAATAGGAGTTGGAGATTGTCACAGCTGCACCATGGATCCATCGGACGCATGGTATACAATGCTGCCACCCTGGAGCTATGTCATACAGTAATACCATCCTATTACACAGCACTTTCCAGAGAATGCTGAATAATTCATCAGTCCCTGCTCCATTCATTCTCTGCCACACAACATGTGCACACATATACACATACGTGCTGGGGCTGTGGGAAGAAATTGTGTAACACAGAGAAAACCTACAGATCCACATACTTTGTTGCTGCAGACACACCAAACACCCCGTCTCAATGCATAAGGGCCCTTATTCTGGTTAATTCACAGTGGACGCTCGTTCGCACGGGGACCAATGTTTTGCGTATGCGCAGCAGCATTTCTGCGCATGTGTATACGCTGGGTGCGTGGGAACTTGGTGAAAAGTCTGTTCGCCAAGTGCATGCTCCAAGCCTTGCGAGTGGGGGGTGGGGTGTCAGGGGGGTGGAGAGGGGCGGGGGGTGCTGGGCTAGGCCAGTAGCTTATGTCAACGCCCTGCGAAAACACCGCACGTGCAGGGGGGTAGACAGCTGAGCTAACCGGATATCAGCTGCCCGCCCAACTCCCTGCATTTCTACAGGCATATGTAAGGGTGGTCTGGCCCACACTTACATATGCGTGCGCCTTCACCATCATTCGATGGTTGCCGACCATCGAATGAGACGGGGTACTGCCCCCACCGCTACTGAAGGGACAGCGGCACAGCACATTGAGCTGCCCGAGCCCTACCTGGGTGGTAGGGCCCGGGACAGCTGCACCCACAGCACCCCCCTGATGGCAACATTTGCGGGCTTCCACCCGAAGACAGGGTGGGGGGCTGACGTCATGTGAGGTTAGTTTCCCGCTCAGGGGTGTAGCGCGGGCGGAGCACAAGCTCCGGGCGCCGTAAGATTACAGGGTGCCGGGGCCGTGCCTGCACCACCAGCTCGCCCTCCCCCATCTGGTCCCGTCTCCTCGCTGCTGTGTCCGGGAGACGTGCTGCTATTTTCAATTCACGTCTCCCGCTGGGCCGCTAGCCAATAGGCTTTTGTGGTCCAGCAGCCAATCAACTGGTGGCAGCTGGGCCGCGAGTGCCTATTGGCTAGCGGCCCAGCGGGAGACTTGGATTGAAAATAGCAGCACATCTCCCAGACACAGCGGGGAGACGGGAGTGGGCGGGGGAGTTGGCGTGCATTGAATTGAAAATAGCGGCGGGGAGCCGGGAGCGGGCTGCTGCACAGTTCTGTCCCCCTTGGCAACGAGCAATTTTAGTCCTTCTTGGCAATGAGCAATTCCAGTCCCCCTTGACAACGAGCAATTTCAGTCCCCCTTGGCAACGAGCAATTTTAAGTTTGCTAAAACACAAAGTTCGGTAAAATGTGCAATGGGCATTATGGTGTGTGGTATAATGTTAGGCCTCGCCCACTATTCATTGCGCAGGAGTCTAACCTACTACAAATTGGGGCACCTACCTACACCACTGTTCCCGCTCCCGGCATCCCACGTCACGCTGGCATTTACATGGGAACGCCCAGCGCACGCACAGAAGCCCTGCACATGGGGGGACAGAATGGACTAGAATCAAGCCCATAGTGTATTGAGGCCTGCAGGGCCGCCAACAGGGAGGTGCCCTGGGTACAGCTGTCACCGGCCTCTGGAGGGGAATGGGATCATTCGTCAGACTGCATTTAGGTCTACAGTCATTAGGTCGACCCCACTAGGTCGACTGGCAGGAAGGTCGACCTGACTTAAGGTCGACATGGGCCAAGGTCGACATGACTTAAGGTCGAATTTGCATAAAGGTCGACATGAGGAAGGTCGACTGGTCATAAGGTCGACATGGGTTTTTAACTGGTTTTTGATCCGAATGTCGACACAGTCGACATGGACACAGTTGGCAATGAGAATCGGAGCCTCGCATCGCTCGCTTCGCTCGCAATGCTTCGGGCACGGTGCCTCGCTGCGCTCGGCACACTATTTTATTCTCCCACCACGCCCTAGTGGATGGTAGGGCATGAAATACCGCCTGTCGGCACATGTCGGCTCAAAAAACAGTGAAAAACCCATGTCGACCTTATGACCAGTCGACCTTCCTCATGTCGACCTTTATGCAAATTCGACCTTAAGTCATGTCGACCTTGGCCCATGTCGACCTTAAGTCAGGTCGACCTTCCTGCCAGTCGACCTAGTGGGGTCGACCTAATGACTGTAGACCTAAGTTCATTCTAATAGATGACCGCATCCCTCTGGAGGGACCCGGGCAGCTGCCCACAGCCCCCCCCCCCCCCCACACACACACACATAGCCTCCCTCACCCGGCACCAGCGGCCAGGAACGCACAATACACAATGCAGCCTGCAGAGCACCGAGCCTAGGACTTGAGGGGCTCAGTGCTCTGCAAGTTGCACTGTGCAGTGTGCGCTCCGGACCTGACCGTGGGGGCTGAAGAACAACGACGTGGATGATGGTAAGTAATTGTAATGGGGTAGGGGAGGCGGGGTGCTGGCAGGTGGGGGCGGGCGTGTGTGGGGGGGCGTTGGCGGCCAGAGATATGGCTCTGTGCTGCTGGGGGCCCGGACTGTAGGTCAGTCCCAGGCCCCAACATTTCTAGTGGCGGCCCTGGAGGCCTGTATGCACGACCATTAGCATTGGGTGTAGCTGCTTAAAGCGACTAATTTCCCAATTTAAGACTTCAAGCTGAAATGTATCTCACACGATCGGAGCAACAATTGGATAGCTTCGCAGCTACATGATAGCCCATGTAGTGCGAAGAACAATTGAATCGGACCCATTGTTTTGATTCCACAAGCTGTTGCTTGAAATACAGCTCTAAAGGTGCCCATACACGTCCCGATACTGGCGTGCGTTTTGAGTTAGCATTGCATCGCATTTCATGCGATGCGATAAAAAGACAGTACAAAAAGTATGTGCAGCACATACTTTTTGTACTGTGCAATGAGATGCCACGGGAGCGCGCATCTCAAAACACACATCTCAAAACACACATCGCATTGGCAGTATCGGCACATGTATGGGCACCTTTAGGGTTAACTGTCATTCCTTTGCTTCAGCTTATAGTTGTTTGTTCTAGAAGAAAACAGATAAAATGCCATGACATATGGCTTTCTCCTATAATAAACAGATCAGATATAATATAAATAAATAAATATGAGGGGCAACCAAGTATTTACGGGGAAAACCTTAGGTAATTGCTGCCCCATTTTGTAATCTGTTCTGATACAGATGGGTCTTTCCTGGTCTAGCCTCCATATATGAGTCCCAGTACACCATACCCTCCAACTCTACCTTTTTTGGCAGGTACAGTACCTTTTTTTTTTTTAAGGCCTGTACTCCAACTGCCCATTTAAGTAAGTACTTTACCCATGGCCACGCCACATTCCAGGATTTGTACCGGTTCTTGCTCTTCGGATTAGGAATGGCCATCAGTGCCGTCGCCACCGATGGTTACCATCAATGGTGCTACTGCAACCAAACATCAATAGTAATAAACTATGTGATGGGTGACCATCAATCGTTTTACCTATCGATGGTCATCCATTTTATTTAACTGGCTGGCCGGTGGGCCAATCAGAACATGGGGGGGGGGATCTTCACAGGTGTGGGGGTGGAGCTATGCTCCATGTCCTGGCACAAAAAGAAAAACATCAGTTTTGCTGTGCCATCGATGGAAGGAAACCACCTGGTTCTCCCCCCATCGATGGCAAAAGTATTTGACATCAGCCATAAACCATTGATGATTTTGAATCTTCGAAGGTCGATGGTCATCCCTACCTCAAATGTTTGAGGGTAAAGGCCCCCATACAGTAGTTCAACTTGTCCTAAGGACAAGTCTGACCCGTTTGCCCTCGAGAGCCCCTGACCGCTCCCCAGAAGGCTCACTTACAATTCTGCCCCTCCCAGCCACCGCAGAGACCCTGCTGCCTCCCCAGCGCTGCATGGACCCCGCTGCCCGCCCCACTGACCCCGCCTCTGCACATAGGTGTGTGCCGGCGGTGCTTCACCACTGGCACACACCTGGGAAGCACCCACGATGTGCCAGTGATGGATTCGATACGATAAATTTAATGTGCAGTCCGACCTCTCGACTCTGACCCGATGCGCACGGGATCGACGGGATGTCTGCACATGCGATTTGTGACAATTTCACGGCCCATCCATCCGGATCGGGTGAAATCAGGCCCAAATCGCATAGTGTACCGGGGCTTTATGTTACACATGGCTCATGAGAGCTGCCTGCTCTGTGTTATGTACTTGTTTTTGTCTTCCAGTTGTGGAGGAAGACAACAAATATGTACATTAAGAGATTAGTATGAAGAGGAAGTAATTTAACCTGACCGTACAAGAAAAGTCACATGACTTTCTCTAATTCATGTATACACTTAATTTGTAAGACTTGCTTTTGCTTTCATTTTGATCCTGGAGGCAACTGGTGAAAGTGCAGAGAAGACGGTACACAGGGGTGTGGGACCTGTTACCTTTACAGTAAATGCTGGTGACGATGCACTGGTGTTTTTGATGGTGAGTAGAGGACACTCCTATTGACCGCGGTACTTTCATTTGCATGAATGCCGGTAAAATGTCATGACAGCGGGCTATATTTTATGTATAGAAAAGAAACCCGTTACTGAATGCAGTGCAAATGCTAGTGATTATGGGGCAATTTAAACAAATGAGTTCTCAGGTCCGATGGTCGGGATTTGCGCATGTGCTGGGTGGCGTTATAGCACATGCAGCGTAGTGTAGTGTTGTGGCACATGCAGCGTAGTGTTGTGGCACATGCAGGGTGGTGTTGTGGCACATGCAGGGTGGTGTTGTGGCACATGCAGGGTGTTGTTGTGGCACATGCAGGGTGTTGTTGTGGCACATGCAGCGTGGTGTTGTGGCACATGCAGCGTGGTGTTGTGGCACATGCAGGGTGGTGTAGTGGCACATGCAGGGTGATGTCATGGCACATGCGGCGTGGTGTCGTGGCACATGCGGCGTGGTGTCGTGGCACATGCGGCGTGGTGTCGTGGCACATGCAGGGTGGTGTCGTGGCACATGCAGGGTGGTGTCGTGGCACATGCAGGGTGGTGTCGTGGCACATGCAGGGTGGTGTCGTGGCACATGCGGCGTGGTGTCGTGGCACGTGCGGCGTGGTGTCGTGGCACGTGCGGCGTGGTGTCGTGGCACGTGCGGCGTGGTGTCGTGGCACGTGCGGCGTGGTGTCGTGACACATGTGGCGTGGTGTAGTGGCACATGAGGCGTGGTGTCGTGGCACATGATGCATGGTGTCGTGGCACATGCAGCGTGGCGTTGTGGCACATGCAGGATGCCGTTATTGCACATGCAGGGTGGTGTGGCACATGCAGCGTGGTGTTGTGGCACATGCAGCGTGGAGTTGTGGCACATGCAGCGTGGTGTTGTGGCACATGCAGCGTGGTGTTGTGGCACATGCAGCGTGGTGTTGTGGCACATGCAGGGTGGTGTTGTGGCACATGCAGTGTGGTGTTGTGACACATGCAAGGTGATATTGTGGCACATGCAGCGTGGCATTATAGCACATGCAGGATCACGTTATAGCACATGCAGGGGGGTGTTGTGGCACAGGCAGGGTGGTGTTGTGGCACAGGCAGGGTGGTGTTGTGGCACATGCAGGGTGGTGTTGTGGCACATGCAGGGTGGTGTTGTGGCACATGCAGCGTGGCATTATAGCACATGCAGGATGGCGTTGTGGCACATGCAGGGTGGTGTAAGTGCAGAGAAGACGGTACACAGGGGTGTGGGACCTGTTACCTTTACAGTAAATGCTGGTGACGATGCACTGGTGTTTTTGATGGTCAGTAGAGGACACTCCTATTGACCGCGGTACTTTCATTTGCGTGGTGTCGTGGCACATGCGGCGTGGTGTCGTGGCACATGCGGCGTGGTGTCGTGGCACATGCAGGGTGGTGTCGTGGCACATGCAGGGTGGTGTCGTGGCACATGCAGGGTGGTGTCGTGGCACATGCAGGGTGGTGTCGTGGCACATGCGGCGTGGTGTCGTGGCACATGCGGCGTGGTGTCGTGGCACATGCGGCGTGGTGTCGTGGCACGTGCGGCGTGGTGTCGTGGCACGTGCGGCGTGGTGTCGTGGCACGTGCGGCGTGGTGTCGTGACACATGTGGCGTGGTGTAGTGGCACATGAGGCGTGGTGTCGTGGCACATGATGCATGGTGTCGTGGCACATGCAGCGTGGCGTTGTGGCACATGCAGGATGCCGTTATTGCACATGCAGGGTGGTGTGGCACATGCAGCGTGGAGTTGTGGCACATGCAGCGTGGTGTTGTGGCACATGCAGCGTGGTGTTGTGGCACATGCAGCGTGGTGTTGTGGCACATGCAGGGTGGTGTTGTGGCACATGCAGTGTGGTGTTGTGACACATGCAAGGTGATATTGTGGCACATGCAGCGTGGCATTATAGCACATGCAGGATCACGTTATAGCACATGCAGGGGGGTGTTGTGGCACAGGCAGGGTGGTGTTGTGGCACAGGCAGGGTGGTGTTGTGGCACATGCAGGGTGGTGTTGTGGCACATGCAGGGTGGTGTTGTGGCACATGCAGCGTGGCATTATAGCACATGCAGGATGGCGTTGTGGCACATGCAGGGTGGTGTTGTGGCACATGCAGCATGGTGTTGTGGCACAGGCAGGGTGGTGTTGTGGCACAGGCAGGGGGGTGTTGTGGCACAGGCAGGGTGGTGTTGTGGCACAGGCAGGGTGGTGTTGTGGCACATGCAGGGTGGTGTTGTGGCACATGCAGGGTGGTGTTGTGGCACAGGCATGGTGGGTCAGGCACAGGCAGGGTGGTGTTGTGGCACATGCAGCGTGGCATTGTAGCACATGCAGCTACACTGTTGTGTCCTGTAACAGTGAATCTTCTTATGTTTGGTTAAAGTTTATCGTTAGGTGTAGTCCATGTATTCTGTGTTGTACAGTGTTACATTGAGTAGCTGAAGAGATATAAATAAAATGTAAAAATAATAACCACAGAAGCCGCACTTACCTTTACCTGAACTTGGCCAAGGATTTTGTGCCAACAAATTTGCCCTAAACGTTAAAACACCACCCAAATCCAGCAACCCACAGACTAAAATATAAGAACCATGCACCTTTCATTTTGAACATGGTGCAAGTTATAATGGTTACACAAACGGTCCTCCTAACACACTGCTTGTTTGCTACCAGCAGAAGAACTGGGTGTCTTCTGCTCATGAGTTCTGCGTTTAATAAGAGTTCCTTGAATTGAACAGAGATCTCATTGTTTTTGTTGTAGTTATATAGCTGGCTGGGTTACAATGTAGAGTGCACAGCTGTGTCATGGAGAACATCATTTGTGCATTATGTAGTAACTGGTGACTAGGAAGGATTCCAATCTGTATGGGGCAGATTCAATTAGCCACAAGGCTCGGACACTATTGCTGCCTGAGTTATTCTGAGATGAAGTCTATAGGAAAAGCGTCTCTAGACGAGACTGTACGCCCTAGCTGCTGGTACTGAGAGGTGCTACCTTTATAGTTATAAGTAACAAAAAAAAAGGTGGGGATGCAATCATTACTTCTCACCTAATATATATTACATTTTAGCCTATTTAATTAACATTAAAAAGGTTGTTTGTGCAACTGTCCCGCTTTCCGCAGGGGATGTTCCAACGTCCAGCTCAGGGCAGGCAATATCCTGCAGTGGGGAGAGGGGGGGGGGGGGGGGGGCTGGCAGTTGGGAGCCCCCCTGTCACTCGTGAATAGGCGCTGTGCACATGTGCACAGAGTTTATACATGCCCACACAGCGGCGAAAACAGGATGTGGCCTCTCAGGAGTGAGTTTAGACCTCGTCCCCTCCCAGCTAGGCCTTGCCCCTGAATTATCAGATGCACCTACGGCACGCTCGAGCGTCCCTCCTCAGCCATCCTAAAAATTAGGAGGTATTCCAATATTGAGGCCACCTCTGTCAAGTAGGTCACATCTGGGGTACAGGGCACCCCCAAACCACCCCAGCCAAACCCAGGGCATCAAATAAATTAAATATAGCAGTGAAGCTTTCACACACCTCAACCACCATACAAAGGGCCTTATTCTAGTTCACTCTTTCTGACAAAATAATTCTTAGATGGACAAAACCATGTGCACTGAAGGGGGGGCAGATGTAACATGTGCAGAGAGAATTAGATTTGGGTGAGTTATTTTGTTTCTGTGCAGGGTAAATACTGACTGCTTTATTTTTACACTGCAATATAGATCTCACTTTGAAGTAAAACCCCACCCAAATCTAATTCTCTCTGCACATGGTTTTGTCCATCACAAGCCCCCCATACACGGTCCGTTCATCGGATCCGTTCTGTGCTTAAACAGCACACATCGTATCGGATCGCATCCCTTGTGCATGCATTGTGCATGCACTGCGATCCGATACGATGTTTACCTAGTACAAAAAGTATGTGCAGCACATACTCTTTGTACCGTACTATGTGATGCGCGGGAGCGCGCATCGCATAGTACAGAACGGAGCCGGTCCACAACGGACCTTAAGAATGATTTTGTCAGAAAGAGTGAACGAGAATAAGGCCCATAGAGAGAAAGTAAAACATCGCTCAGAACTGCCCTACTGAGCTATATATTTTACTATCTTGTCTAGTGTGTACACTCTATATCGTTAATGATGTGCAATATGTGTGTAATTATATATATATATATATATATATATATATATATATATGTCTGCACATCCGGCACTCAGTCGATAGTATAACTTGAACGGGTGCCCCCAAAGATTCCTCAGCAATATGCCCAGTAATCACATATATAGAGTAGAGCAGTGGCACTCACGTTACTTGTAGAGAAGAAGACAACGCTTACTGCAGCTTCATATCAACGACCGTTTCGGTTCTTTTATTGACCGTCATCAGGATACAACTTGCACATACAAGCAAACACCTTAAATAGAGAATCACCCAGTGAATCCAATCTGACGCACCTGCCGCTCAGGTACACAGGCGGAGCCACCCTACGGAATCCCATAGTGGACACATATACACAATAGGTGCAGAATTTTACAATGGAGAAACACGGCGTCCAAAGCGCCACTATTAAACAGACAGCCGTCTGATCAATATATTAATAAAAGGTTACTGAGGTGTGGCAGCGGTATACGTCAGATAGGGACATAACAAATATATATACAGAAAAAATATAAAAAAGTGTAATTAGCAAATATATAGACATATAATAAAAATAATGAAGTGTAAGGAAAACAGAAAAGGTTTCTTTCATATTGCCATACCGGGTTATATAACAGCTGTCACATTAACGCGCACATATTATACTGCATATAAACAATTGTCACCATTTGCTAACAGGCTCTTTGCATCTAGTAATGGAAATGTAAACCAAGAACTGACTTTACAAATGGCAAGACAGTGATAAATATTCATTAAGCCCTTTCGGGCTAATCGTATCCAACCTGGCAATCCAGAAGCACTCCAATTTTAGCAAAGCAAGATTGCGGTCTCCACCGCGTCTCATATATATATATATATATATATATATATATATATATATATATATATATATATATATATATATATATATATATATATATATATATATATATATATATATATATATATATATATATTCAGCACAAAAGAAGAAGGAACTTCAGAGGGTCTTTTCAAAAGGAATTATATTATGCAATAGGATATATTATGCAATATATCCTATGCAATAGGATATATTAGGGCGGAGTGAAAAAAATGAAATTGAGAAATTCAAAATCGGCTAGTGTTGGAAAGTTGTGACGTGACCTGAATAAGAAACGTGCAAAAGCGTTTTGCTCTGAGTCAACATCTTCTGTTCTGGCAAGAGGCCTGAAGTTTCACTTTTTTGGTGAAAATTACGAAAACTGTGAAGATGCTCCGATCTAGTTAAAATGATGTCATGATGTCTTAGAGTGGTTTATTAATATACTTTAGCTTAAGGTGGCCATACACACGCAGATTTATCTTCAGATCTGGCTGGTTGGAACAAACACATGGTTATGGATGAGAGCAAATGACAGTTGACCATTTGCTTGGAAATGCTGGAAAACAGACAAACTGTCACTCACCCATAACCATGTTTTTGTTCCAACCAGCCAGATCTGAAGATAAATCTTACTAGTGTATGGGCACCTTTAGTAAAAGATAGTACGTGCTTGTCAGATCTTGCTATAGTTACTCTTAAAAACAGGGTTTGAACCTCAAAACGTTGAGGTAATAAAGAAATTGTATTACAAATCCTGCAGTGCCGGGTCGTGACTGGGTTACCTCCGTGTTCCCTGACACCTAGTGACTATATATATTATATAAATAAATGTCATTTTGGACTTGAAGCGATTGTGCGAATTCCGATAAAACTATTTTTTTGCCTCCATAGTTCATTAAAAATTCCTAGAAATATATGTCCCCACAGAATAATTTACATTTAGTCTTGCTCCTTCCCCTGATGTCACATTGAGATAATACATACCTTGGTACCTTTCTAGGTCACTTAGCTATCCAACAGTGCAAACACAATCCTCATTCATCCAGTAGTTTTGTGTGATGCTGGAACCAACAATCAGACAACAATTCGGAAAACAAATATTTTTTTTGCACTCCATAGTTCAAAAACCGTCCCAAGAAGTATAGTTCTCAAAAACATCTATGTACAGACACAACCATTACAACATTATTATAACATTTTTACATCATTGGGCAGTACGGATGGTGTAATGGTTAGCATTACTGCCTCACAGCGCTGAGGTCATGGGTTCGATTCCCACCATGGCTCTAACTGTGCGGAGTTTGTAAATTCTCCCCGTGCTTGCGTCGGTTTCCTCCGGGTACTCTGGTTTCCTCCCACAATCCAAAAATATACAGATTAATTGGCTTCCAACAAAATTAACCCTAGAATGTCTCTGTAAAGCTCTGCGGAATATGTGTGCGCTATATAAGAACAGTGTTTGACCTAAATAGGGTTGACCTAGTGACCATATCCCACCTAAGGACTAATAGGATTAAGGGCCTTATTCTGATCTGAGCTCAGTACAAATTTGTTCTTAAAATGGGCAAAACCATGTGCACTACAGGTGGGGCAGATGTAACATGTATAGAGAGAGTTAAGTTTGTGTGAGTTATTTTGTTTCTGTGCAGGGTAAATACTGGCTGCATTATTTTTACACTGCAATTTAGATTTCAGTTTCAGCACACCCCACCCAAATTTAATTCTCTTTGCACATGTTACATCTGCTCCACCTGCAGTGCACATGGTTTTGCCCATTTTAAGAACAAATTTGTACTGAGCTCAGATCAGAATAAGGCCCTAAGTAACAAGGGACTGTGGGGTAAATTTACTAAGATGGGCGTTCTATTGAAGATGGGATATTGTCCATAGCAACCAATTATATTATATCTGTTGTCTTTTAGAAGGTGCTACATAATTAAGAAGTACTGTAAATCTGCGGAATATGTGTGTGCTATATAAGAAACTGTTAATAAATAGCAAATGTATCATACAATCGTGTTAAGAACTGTCAAAAGACTTGCAGGATGAGCAATCCGGAGAATGGTATTTATAGAAACAAAATCCTTGCAACATCTTTTAGCTTCATAAAGTTTACTGTCCCTGAGGTTGTTAGAGGGAGGGGGATAGCGCTGAGAAAACAAAATGTCTACAGAGAATATCATTTAATGATTTTCCAGCAAGCTGGGTCAGATCTCAGCCTCCTGGCATTCTGCAGACAATTTGCAAACCTGTCAATAGGCAGATTGTTTGACATAAGAGAGTGCATTAAGTATTGGGATAGAGTCCATTGTGCAGATCAGAGGTGCTCGGATGACACACTAAAAACCGACATCTACAAACTGTATGAGACACAAACTTTAATAGTATCCAAAGCATATCCTCCCAGTGGTTCTGTACATAATAAACACCACTCCCTCACCTGGTTTTCTAACCATTCTTGGTTACTTACCTTAGCACTTCTTTCCTCTTAATTCTTCTCTGATATCACTTTTCCAGTGAGGCAACAACCCAGGTTATTGCCGGGACTACCTAGGTTGCGGTTCGGTGGAAAAGGGTCCTTTAAAATAACCCAGGTCCAGTGACCTGGGAATCGGAACCATTGGATCTGCTACTAGCGCTAGGGCTGTTGAGCCTGACTAGACGTTGAACTGAAAGGGTTAATGGTGCAGATATAATTGGCATTATTTAAATCCGTTTCACTTGTAAATATAATTATACTCCGGGAGGACGAGATTTACTGTAATAAGGGCTGACAGCTCCACAAGGCCTTTGCTGTAAATGGCAATGACACTGCGTGACAATTGTGATTGCATTTGATATGAAGGGGCAACCAGCACTTGTGATGGGGGCCTGGAGTGTTCCAGCAGGCAGCATCCAAATCCCTTTCAACTGCAAGATCAATTGCTAGTGCGTATGAAGGTCATAGGAACCAATGGGTGTTTTAGTAAAAGCTCTGCATAAACGACATAAGAGAGCTGGAGGTTCGGAGTTGAATGACAGCGCCAAGCTCTCTAGTAATAAGCATCACTGAGCTAATAATAAAGTTGGCAAATTTGGCTAATATGTCGCTGCACAATTGTGCAACTCCGAAGAGCGATCCCAGCAGAATTCGGCCTGTAAATCCGCCGTGCAGACGTACTGAGTATGTAGCAAGTGGTGACTAGGAGGAAAAACCAGTCCTGATAACACTGGTAATCCTGCAGGTGGGAGGGGCCAGTGTCTCAGTGTCATGTGTCCCAATATATTTACTAATGTTACAGAAGCAATTTTATCAGAGCTTTATTTAAAGTTTGCTCTGCAATTAGCGGGCATGGAGGAATGTAACCTAAATTAGTAATTATGTACCGTGGCACGTCCCTCCTCTCTGGTTGCATGTAAATGACGGGTGATTTGGCACAGATTAATCATCCTGCGTGCCTCCCTGTCCTTCAGGATGGTTACACCCCAGCACACAGCAGTAGGCCAGGTAAAGGCATATGACCGAGAAAGAGCATGTTATTACGCACCTTGGGGGCACTTCAGGCCTGACCGCACGGCCGTGAATAGGCAGCGGCCAGCGTTCAGTTAAGAGGCCTCCCCAGTTAGAGCAAAATCCCGCCTAATGAATTAATGTGCCCGCTGTGCGAATAGTGTGTAGGGCTGTGAATCCATTCGCAGTCATGCAAATATGCCCAAATACCCTCGCAAGCCGCTGACCATCATATGATTTTGACACTGGGCACAACTCATCGCATGGCGGAGTTGCCAGAGACTTAGGGCGGGATGTTTTAATATACATTGCTGCCCTTCGCCGGCTGCCCGCCGCGATGCCAGCGCATATGTACTAACATACGCGGCTGGCATCGCGATGCGGTGACAGAGCTCCCCCCCCCCCGCGATACCTGGCTCTCCCCTCACGCCGGGGACAGCTAAGCAGGCTGTCCCCGGCACCTCCTCCTCCCCCCTCCAGCCGGAAGGACATCCGGCTGCGTTACTAGGGGAGGAAGGGCTTACCTTCCGGGGTCCAGGAGGACCTGGACCAGGTAAGCCAGAGGGAGGGGGGGGGGTGTTGCGGCAGAGGCGTGGGGCGGCGAAAAGAAGCCCATAGGCTTCTATAGGGTATCGCCACCCAAAGGTGCGATACCCTTCCCTGCGGTAACGAGGCGTCGGGGTTTTAATACATAGGAAAATGCAGTAAAACAGGGGTTTACCGCATTTTCCCCTTAGTACATCCCGCCCTTACTCAGTGCTTCTATGAATACAGGCATATCCGGCACGTCTAGTGTTTTTTTGGAACACTTGCATTTTTCTTAGCACTTCCATTAAACAGCCGGTTTCCACCGCCAGACGCCTGCTTCCTGTCTATCACCTTGAGTACGGCCAGCGATCAACAAAAGTAGCTGGCTTTCATCACTGCCAGGCATCGCGGCATGTTTATTGTGGCTCATATGCATGCGACGTCCATCGATAATTGCCCAACATGCGAATTCGTGGCTCTGAAATCAAGTCTGAATTACCCCCCATATCTGACACAGTACTTTAGAGTGGCTTTCAGTATAAAGCGATGTGCCGCAACCAACGCGCACATAAGATTTGAGGAGACCAGATAGCCTGGTATGGGAAGCCATAGAAAAAAAAACCATACAAATTAATGGGCAGCCAGTGATTGGCTGAGAGCTCTCAGTCAATCATTGGCTGCCCATTTATTTGTATGCTTTTTTTTCTCTGCGTCTCCTGTCTGGCTCTACTCAAACAGCACGCCACACCCATCTACCATCTCCCTCCGGCTGCAGCTTCCCAGGAACCGGGACAAATCGGCTCAAAGTATGGGGGCCTTTAGCATTGCAAGAGAGAGTTAGCTCTGATCTAATTTGGCCAGGAGCTAATTCAATTGTTTTGGGCAACCAGCTCCAAGCGTGCTCTTTCCTGAGGTGCAAGCTGATATGTATGTAAAGAAGGGCTTTTAGGCTGGTCACACCTTACCGACAGTGTGCGATCAGCACCTAGCATGGGAGAAGCATCTGTATGCAGCTAATCCCATGCATAAGGGTGCGAGAATGCAGCTGGATAGAATAATTGAATTGCCCCCAATAGGTTGTAATGCAGTTCACAAAATTGTTGATATAAACTTCTTTCCTCTATGAAGGTGGTTAATGCTGGGTACACACCAGGACGACTAGGGCCCGATCCCCACAATCTCGATCCAATTCCGATCAATTGGATGTAGATTGTGTGCTGATTGGGCCCTTCTCTGACCTGCTGTGGACCGATACCGATCCGATGCGCGGTCCCGCGGGTCGGTCGGTCGTTATTGAGATCCTACCTGCTGCAGGTAGGATCTCAATGACGACCATACAGCCGGGTGCGGGTCGCCATCGGATCGGACCCGCTCACGGTGCACATCGTGAGCGGGTCGTGCCCCCCCGCGTCACCGTGAGCGGGTCGGACGAGACACTGACGACCCGCTCACAATGTGCATCGTGAGCGGGTCGTCCTGGTGTGTACCCCGCATTAGAAGTAAAACTTTGTGAAGAACATTACAACATCTAGTGTGGCAACTTTGTAACAAGTTGCAAAAGCTGCAGAGTGTTAAGCTCCATACCCACTGGGCGTTTTTGGCCAGCGTGAATGGACAGCGATGATCGCTGGGCTGAAAATCTCTCAGCGCATACACACTGAGTGATTTTCCTCCTGCCCAGCAGTTTTTCACCCCTGTGAACGGCTTTCCATAGCAGAAGGCTATGCAATGCCGTTTAGAAGAATGGCGGTCGGCGGCGATGATGCGGGAGCGCTAATCAGTGTTCACCGCTCATCACCTGCCCATACACACTGGGCGGCTTTGGAGCTGAAAGCAGCTCAAACGACGAAACTGAGCTGCTTCCGGCTCAAAGTCACCCAACGTGTATGGGCCTTTATAAGTATTTATGTGTCTTGTCATTGTAATGAGCCAACTCACCCGTGTGCACGGGGCAGAAGAGATAAGATACATACAATAAAGAACTTTTTTCTGGGACTACCCAACACCTTACCTCATTTACAAACCCTATTCCAAAGGTCTCTGATAGCAGCAGGTGTTCACCTGGGACACACAGTATGCATGCTGCACTTTGTACACAGTTACTGTACTGTGCTTGGAGCCTTACCCATCAGTCACCCCTGCTTAGCCATATCTACAGCAGGCTATGCTGTGAGATAAGTGTGTCCATACACTAAAGGATGCCGTACAATCAGGTTATTGTATGCCCAATGGGCTGCAGAGGGCAGGATTTGGCTTCTAGGTATCAGCCATAGATGTGGCCTTTCTATGCACAAAAGGTTAGCACCATAGGCATGTGTGGGTAAATAAGACCTCACAAATAAAAAATCACTAGTGTTATAAATCTCACCACGGAAATACATGAAATGCATCACTTTTGGCACTTTTTAGTTTTTATATTTTAAATTTTTCTTGTTTTTTTGGGGGTATGGTATTGGTACTTGTTTAGTTTCACGGCGGCCGATATATCGGCCGATCCGATGCCATTTTTTACCTGTTCATAACCCCACTATCCACTACGCATGGAGTTGATTTTATATAGTGTGGAGAGTGCAGCGAGCCACCAAACCCGAAGTGGATTACTGCGCAAACACAGTGTCCCTGTGTTTGCATTAACTGGTAGGTAAATTGGCTCCCAACAAAATCTGTGTGTGCGTGTACATGTGGTAGGGAATATAGAGTGTAAGCTCCACTGGGGCAGAGACTGATGTGAATGTTCAAATTTTCTCTGTAAAGCGCTGCGGAATATGTGTGCTCTATATAAGAAACTGCTAATAAATAATAATAAATATCCTACAGACTTCATTCAAACCAATTGTGTAGAGGGTGCGGATTCTTACATTGAACCCCTCCGGCTGGTGGTAATGTAGATGTAACAGTGAAGTGCCCCATGAAGCAGACTGCAAGGAAGCTTTCGACAAGAGACGGGCTACAATTGGGCATTAATGGTCCGTATAAGGAAGCAATCTCCAGCAAATAAAGTCAACAACAGCCAGGAAGCGTTTGACATGTTGAAAAAAAACCTGTCAGCGATTGAGAACTGCAAAAGTTTACCTGCTGTTGCTTCACAAACAATTTACCTGTATGTTTATTATTCCCTTCAGGGAACAATGCACTTTTGAACATTTCCTATCAGGTGCACAGGACTTTATTTCCATTGTATGGTGTCTGCAGGCCCCTTAAGGCAGTGGTTCCCAAACTTTTTGAATCACGGCGCCCTAGAGCATCAAAATGTTTTCAAGGCACCCCTAGGCCAAATGTTTCTTATTGAGAAATTTAGAAAAAAAAATATATTAAATTAAGTGCATTGTGTGTATATGTCACAGTTATCTGGCGAGGGACATGATTTGCTTCTGTTTGTCCACATATATTATGATTGGCAGCCACCAGCACTAGTTTTGCCTGTTACATTGACCATTAATAATATGAATTGATCCTGGTCCACCAACCCAAGGCACCCCTGCAAGTGTCCTGAGGCACCCCAGGGAGCCTAGGCACACAGTTTGGGAACCACTGCCTTAAGGTGTCTACACAAGGGGCGACACTGCTGAGCATGTGTAGGCCCCCTTAGTCATAGGCAAACCCAGGAGGGGATTTCCAGTTGCCCAGAAACCCTCTGCTCTTGCCAAGTGTCTCAAATGATGACAATGGTAAAGGTATATCATATGATTACTAGAGCTGCTGCCACATCATGCAGTATAATGGACAGAGCAGAGCTGCTGCACTTGGCCAATGGTAGCAGCTTGTTCTACCAAGTTTGCTGTGTGTTGTGGATCTGAGTCCTCAATCAGTGCACTGGACCAGAGAGTAGCTACCAGGAAGAAGAGACAGGAGCCTTACCGAGAATATGTGCTTAGGAAGTGCAGTACTGGTTCTATTATGCTTGTGTACTTATTATGGTATGTTTAACTTTTTCCTGACCACTTAATTATATTTAAATGGTTGCTACAACCAGTAGCCACCTATTCTATTCTACCTCTATGGGGGTTGTGGACCCCCACAAGGGAAAATATCGGATGGCCGTCGGGCACCCGGCTGTCGGCATTTTGACAGTCGGGATCCCGACGTCGGGTAAACGACTCTCGGGAACCCATGTGAACAGGGGTTAGGGAACGGCTCTGTTGCGCATAAAGCTGCCTATTTAGTGCACTTTCCACTAAGGTTCCTCAAAAAACCTTCACCAAAACACCATAAAAACAAAAAGATGGGAAAGGTCACTTATCAGGAGCTTGAAATCCTATGTTCTGCGCTGTTGTCTCCAAACCATTCAGCACATAGAAATAAATGAATGAAACTGAATAGTGAAGTATGTCAATCACCAGTACACATCATTTAATAACACTTAAAAACATTCAATATAGGCACAAAAAAATATAGGCACACAAAAAATATATAAAACTTCATCCAGAATAATTAGCACCAGAGAGTAAAGTGCATGTACGTCCAAAACAAGGCAAAGGTTGGAGGATTACCAGATCTTATGGGAACTGTGTTCTCACCAGTTCCACATACGCTTAGATACAGTCTCTCCAGGGCACATTAGCTGGGCGTTTATGCTGCACTGGTCCTGGTCCAACAATCTCCTTGTCTGTCTCATACACAGTCCACCAACGCGTTTCTTCCTCCGTAGAGGACTTTTTCAAGGTGTCACACACCCTGAAATCATTGCACACTAGATGGATCTGTCAGTTCTTTCATGACATCAGATTTGTTGCTGTTAAGGGTCTTCTAAGTTCTTATATGTAACTAGCGACCCGCCCCGGCTTCGCACGGGATGCACTAATTTTCTATAGCCAGGTGACTTTTGGTGGGTGGGGGGCGGTCATGTGACGAAGTTTAAGCAGATATCTATAGGTACAATGCCGATGGTCAATCTGATTCCGTTGCACAACTTTGGTGCATTTAAGTTACGAATAAGCATCACCGGTGATCTAACCTTCAATGTTAATACGTGTGGTGGCATTCCGGGTGGTTCCAATTGATTAAAAAATTCAATCGGATAATTGACCGATTGTTCTTTGTCCATTACTGTGTCAATCGATTTGTATTTGACTGTTTTGCCGGGCAGTTTCAATTGAATTTGCTCATTGAGCTTGTTGACATCATCATTTTTTGGTGCCAAAATTGCACGTTCGCGCAGCCAATCCGGATTTTTTGCAGTTGGTTGTTAGATGTGGGAATACCTTGTCGACAACGGCTTGAATATTCATTTGCATTTGACAGAAGTTCGACGGGAACGAAATCTCATTTGTGGTGCGATCAATTAATTTCCAAACCCCCCCCCCCCCCCCCCCCCCCCCCCCCCCAAAAAAAAAAATTTTGTTTATCCGATTTTTACCAAACTCCACACACCGGCTGGGCTAATCTGAAGATTGCCTGAAAATGTCATCAAAATCGGTCACGCCGTTTTGGAGTCCATAGGGAACATATACACATCTATTTTTATATATATATATATATATATATGTGTAATATACTAGGAGGAAATTCATTAATGGTTAAGGAAGATGATGGGAACAGGATGGGCGTGAAATGGTGAAATAGTGCAAGGGTTGGGGGAAGGGCCCTTATGTGCTGTGTACTTGTGCAGTGTTTAGTTGCTTCTCACTGTTGAGGATTGTATATGTATGAGTGTGTTGTGCAATTGTGCGGCTCCATTGCTCTACACTTATGGCTGGGGGATTGTGTGCTTGCAGCTTGTCGTGTAATTGAGCAGCTCCTTACTTCTGCACTCACTGCCTGGGATTGTGTGAGAGTGTTGTGTAATTGTGCAGCCCTTGAGTGGCTCCCTCCCTCTGCACCATCCTTGCTGGCTGGGTTTGTGTGTGTGTGTGGTGGAATTGTGTAGTTCCGTTCCTCAGTACTCACTGCTGGCTAGGGTTGTGTTATAGTACAGCCTGTGAGTGGCTCCCTCCCTTTGCAATCTTGTTTCTCACTGCTGGTTGTGTGTGTCTGTGTGTAATAGTGCAACCTGTGAGTGGCTTCCTCCCTCTGCACTCTCGTTTCATACTGCTGGTTCTGTGTGTAATAGTGCAGCCTGTGAGTGTGGCTCTCTCACTCTGCTGGCTGAGGTTGTGTGTGTTGTGTAATAGTGCAGTCTGTGTCTCTCTCCCCTCATTCTGCACTCACTGCTGGCTGGGGTTGTGTGTGTGTGTTGTGTAATAGTGCAGCCAGTGAGTGTCTCCCTCCCTATGCTGGCTGGGGTTGTGTGTGTGTGTGTGTTGTGTAATAGTGCAGCCTGTGAGTGTGGCTTTCTCCCTCTGCTGGCTGGGGTTGTGTGTGTGTTGTGTAAGTGCAGCGACAGCCTGTGAGTGTCTACCTCCCAGTCTGCACTCACTGCTGGTTGTGTGTGTGTGTGTGTGTGTGTTGTGTAATAGTGCAGCCTGTGAGTGTGGCTCCCTCCCTCTGCTGGGGTTGTGTGTTGTTGTTGCAAGCAGTGAGCTCAGCTGATGACTCAGAGCCATGCAGTCATCCCACTCTGCAGCCAGCTCCTGCCTGTGCATAGAACGAGCAGGGAACACACCGTCGCCTTGTAGCTGGAGCCGGCTTCCCGGACCTGGGGCGGACCCCTTATCCTACTACTGATCTCGGGGTGGACGGCTTTCCTGCACTCAGCCCGGGTCGTGCTCGGATCCTGGGGCCTGGCAACGTGTCTTGCAGCCCTGGGAGTGGATATGCTCTGCTTTGCGGTGCCTCTGTTTGCTGGGACTTGGTGAGTTACTGGAGGACTGGGGGAAACGTGTAAATAAGTAGGTTACTTTCATGACGGTGCTGCACGTTATTCTCCTGCATTTCCTCGGCTTTCCTGCACTACAGATAACCTGCATAACAAGGAGCATAGTTGTTGCAAAGTGTTGGAAATGGAATAGTTTTGTACTTTGCTACCTAGAGTTGAAACCGGATCGTATGGCCAAAGGGTACTAGAGCAGGCAATGGTTACAGAGCTGCACTCCTATGGACTCCAGTAGTAAGCATCTGAGAATTTAAATATGTAGATGCTACTTCTATTTTATATTTTCAAATAGTTGTTTGAGCATTTAAAAAAATATTCCAGATGCTTTTCTCAAAATATATTCTAAATTGTGATCTTTACACCTACAAAATAATCTGGACACCACAAGAATTAGTCTATGGAAGTAATTGCATGTGCGCTGGTGAGAGTGGTTACTTGGTGTAGTATAGGGGCTTCCTACCTAACCAGTGCATGCTATATTTATTTCAGCCTGCTTGTTACTTTGTACTAGATTTGACTTTCCTGCTGGTTCTTTCCAGTTGTTCTTCCCAAGGTGTGGGGCCTGCTCACAGGACCATAAATTACAGCTCCTCACTTGGGAATGTTTGCAGATTACTGTCTGCCTAATGTCATTAACTTGTCCTCCCATTTAAAGGGCTCTGGTAGGCAATAATAATGGGTAAATAGTGCATCTCTGTTCAGTGTGGATAGAAACATCCTGGCTGATCTACTACCACCTTCTAGAACTGCATTGTATTTTAAGACCACAATTAAGGCTTCTGCATGCTGCAGATAATGCATCATTGACTTTAAACAAATGCGTGTGTGTGTGTGTGTGTGTGTGTGTGTGTACAGTAGTGATGGGAAACCTTCGGCCCTCCAGCTGTTGTTTAACTACACATCCCAGCATGCCCTGCTACAGTTTTGCTATTTGGCTATACTAAAACTGTTGCAGGGCATGCTGGGATGTGTAGTTCAACAACAGCTGTAGGGCTGAAGGTTACCTATCCCTGGTGTACAGGTTCATTCCTCTTCACCTAATAGACTTGCAGCCCTGTCCACTCTTAATAATTGTACTAAATGCTGTCAAACACTGTCTGTATGTACCGGCCTTTCCTGAAACCCATGCTGTGTGTATCACAAGGGTGTTGTCATGTTCAGAAACTTAACAGCACAATATTTTCTCCTGCAAAGACTAGTTTAAACATTGCATTGTTACTTTGTTTGCTGACCTATATATTATTGCTTAAGCAAATTCCCTTGCAAATGTCATGTTGACTTATTTGTGTGCAGTTTAGAACTCTGCTTGCAGGAGTAAAGCATTAAAATAATGAGGTTCAAGAGTTAAAGATAAACAAGCAAACCGGAATCACTGGGAAAGCCCCTGCTCAGAGGTCCCCAGAGGATCAATACTCTATTATATTTAAGAAGCAAGTTCCTTTTGTAATTTTCTAACTACTGGCGTTTCGATTTTGACTTTTCACATGTGCAATCATGCCAGTGTCTGCAGGCCTTTAGGAAATCCAGAGCCACACTAGTAGGAGAGAGAATGCGTGGATGTGGTCTTGCAGTTGCACTCACTGTGCCCTGACTGTGCAGTTTCCTGTAATATTCAATACTGGTTTCCTCTTTTTGAAAGCAACGTGACCAGCATTTATTAAAGATAACAACAGCCGGAGTTATTATTTTGTTCTAAAGGTGACAATACTTACAATACACTACAGCTGTTGTTCAACTACACATCCCAGCATGCCCTGCATCAGTTTTAGCATGGCCAAATAGTAAAACTGGAGCAGGGCATGCTGGGACGTGTAGTTCAACAACCGCTGGAGTGTCAAAGTTAGTCATCACTGACCTATATGATGCACCTACCCAGCTTTGGTTTTCACTATGAAGGCTGAGGAATACTTGAACTAAGTCCGTGGAATGCGTTTGTGTAAATTTATTACGGCTGGGGTTCTTAAACGCGGTCCTCAGGACCTCACACAGTTCACGTTTTACAGGTCACCTACCAGGTGCACAGGTGCATTTATTACTTCATGACACATTTTAAAAGTTCACAGGTGGAGCTAATTATTTCACATGATTATGTGAGGAGACCTGCAAAACATGCACTGTGTGGGGTCCTGAGGACCGAGTTTGAAAACCGGTGTACTAGGAAATAGACTCTAGTTTCATTGCAGAGTGCAGAGGCTTTGGTGTGTGTGTTACAGTGTATATGGTGGAGCTTTTTCCCCTTGCCCCTCTCTGCTCTTATTGGGATTCTTGGCTAGCAGCATGCAGCTGCCCATTCCAGGAAAATGTGCTCTAGTCAATTTCTCAGCTCTCTCTAATCCAGTAAAACATGTCTGGGGAGAGAGGCTGAGCAAGGAGCGGCTCTGACAGTTGCTGATATTAAGTGACAAACAGCCCTGAACAGAAACTAGTGCTGCTGATAGTGGGAGGAACCGCTTGCACACTTGTAATTGTCAGCTCTGAAGCAGAGAGTTCTGTTTACGCAAGCGATCTGGAGAAACAAAAATGTGAAAGAGAAGCTGAATTGTGTAAACTTCCTCATACATCTAACCTCAGCTCTGGCATGAGAGTTTCCTAGATGCGGCGGTTACCATTATCACCAAAGGCTGGAACATATTTTTAGTGCTTTCCTATTGTGACATATTAATATTAGATGAATTAGTCAAATAATTCTGTTCCATAAGATTACACTGTTCTCTCTTTAATGTTAATATGTAACTACTGTCTGATACGGCCTGCAAGCAGCAGTAATCTTCGCTGTCTTTACAGTATTGGATTGATCTTGATTGATATGTTTTTTTATTTATTGATGCTTTTCTCTGATGAATTTTTTAAGTCTAGCTCCTGCGCATCATTACCTGCAGTACCCCCTGGTCCATTGTGTACTGGTATCGTTCAGTGTGTACACTATTGTTTGACATAGCTAACTATTTTGGTGGTATCCCCGGTTGTTTAATGTGTATAATAGGGCTTTAGTTTCATTTTAAACACTAGTCCATGATACACCGGGTATGGCTCATTGATCGACCAAATTAAGTTTGGCATACATTGGGTCGACCACTGAAGGTCTACACAGACAAGGTTGAAAGGGTAAAAAAGTCGACAGTCAAAAGCTTGACATGGGTTTTTCACGTTTTTGTCCCAAATGTCGACATGGTCACCATATCGGTGCACCGCACCCCTCGCATGTCTCGTTGTGCTCGCCATGCTTAGGACACTATCATATTCCCCCTCCAAGCGCCAGTGGATGGTAGGACATGAAATACCGCTTGTCCACCTTCCCAATGTCGACCTAATGCTTGAGCCAACCTTTTCACCCTGTCAACATTTTGTCTATGTCGACCTTAATAGTGTCCACCTAACGACTGGATCCCGATCTACATTTGCTGTGAGAGCAGAAACTTATCACCTGACATAGGGGCTGTCACAGCGCCAATGTTCATGTAAATTAGCGATTTCTGTGTGACTGCATGCGCTTCTGATTAGCTATAAATTCCTTTGGCGAATGTAACCAATGGGGTCTGCGTACAAAGGCCCTTATTTAGATCTGATCGCAGTGCAAATTTGTTCTCATAATGGGCAAAACTGTGTGCACTGCAGGTGGGGTAGATGTAACCTGTGCAGAGAGAGTTAGATTTGTGTGAGTTATTTCTGTGCAGGGTAAATACTGGCTGCATTATTTTTACACTGCAATTTAGATATCAGTTTCAACGCACCCCACCCAAATCTAACTCTCTCTGCACATGTTACATCTGCCCCACCTGCAGTGCACATGGTTTTGCCCATTTTGAGAACAAATTTGTACTGCGATCTGATCTGAATAAGGGCCGTGACGATTCAGCCTCCCTCACTGGGCAGAGCGGCGGAAAGATATTGGTCCTGGTGTGTGTCTTATGGTAGTGTTGCAGGAGTGATTGAAAAGGTCTAAACGCATTACACTGGAGGTTACATTCTTCATCTGGCATCGGGCTGGTGCAAGTCTCAATGGTGCTTCTGATATTCAAAGTCTCTGTTCTCCAAGGGAGGGCTTTTACTTGCATTAACATAATGTCGGCGAAGCGACTACAGCAGGGGTCCCCAAACTATTTTGCTCTGGGACCCCATCAGACAATAAATATAATTGCAGGACCCCAGCGAGGTCCTGCAGAAGGTCATCACATCACATGTGTAGTCAGCAGACAGCACATACATGGCAGCATTGTGGAGGCACAAACTGATGGGAGGAGTCTAAAATAAAGGTCCATACACACTGGGCGACTATGCTCAGCATATATGGACAGCGATGATCACTATCATCGCTGGGGAGGTAAGCCGCTTAGTGCATACACACTGAGCCGCATTCCCCCTGCCTGGCACTGTCAGCGGGGAGAGGACGGCTATGCAAAGCCATCCTCAAAGCCGCTCAACTGCTGGTATTACCAGCAGATAAACGGCTTTCCCGGCAATGATGCGGGAGCGCGCAGCAGCGCTCATCGCCAGGCCATACACACTGGGTGGCTTTGAGCTGAAAGCCGCCCAAACAGGCTGTTTTAAGTGACTTTCAGCTCAATGTCGCCCAGTGTGTACAGGCCTTAACAGACAATTCAACAGATTTTTCAGACTCCTTGAATCACTGACTGAGATTAGAAATGTCTTCAGCCTGACGGTCAGCAACATGGAGTCGCGACCCCATGCTGAGATGGTCAGGACCCACAGTTTGAGAACAGATGAACTACAGCAATATATGCTGTTTACAGTATTGTGTGACTCTGGAGCATCCTCATCGGGTGTAGATTCTGTAACCCAAAGATGTCCATAATCTTTACATTCATCCTGAAGTGATGATATGCTTGTAAGCATTCTGTCCCCTATGGCTGTACGCTGAGTTTCTTATCCTGACCGGATTAACATTTTCTGCATGGTAGCAGAGCAAAACAGCTGTGGAGTGCACTATGACTTGCATTGTGCATCCAAAAGCTGCTTTGCCATGCAATCTCTCAATCCATTCCCTGTGCTGTGCAGAACCGTAGCAGTGTGCAATACAAAGTGAGAGCATTGTTTGGGAGAACCTCATTAAAACGTCATGTGCTGCCCTAGTTCAGTGCTTTTTTTTTTTTTTTCAGAGTATTTTGATAGATTCAGTGGTTTCCTACGGCCAAGCCGGCTGCAATGTAATGTAGTAATGCTCTCATTGGAAACAATCTTACAGACCAAGGTTTTGTGTAAAGGAGAGAGAGAGAGAGCGTTTGTCCAATTCCAGGTTTCAGAGTTTTCTGGGCCAGAATTCCATCCAGTTTTTGGCTCATTTATAAACTTCATATATATATATTTTTTTTTTTTTTTATAGCATCTAAATAAGCCCTAGGCTTTCTTGTCCTTGGCATCACAGACGGCCTAATCTGTGTGGAGTTTGTAAAGAGGACCAGGAACAATATTGATCCTTGTTCACCACACATAAATGTGGTTCAATATGGAGGTATTCCATTTATTTTTACCTCTTGGAGAGGAATTCAATTGCCAAAGCTCTCCCGGCTAAATGTAAATGGTACCCAGTTGAGCAATACAAGTGTGGCACAGTTCAGACATATTTTAGCGCGCAGCTTCCTGAGTTATGAGCTGGAATGTGCGACCAGGAATTTAGATGGGTTTGGCGACTTTGCGCAGCTAAACCTGGTACTAATGGGGGCACACACACACGTTATGCATGGCCAAATTGAGTCAACAATTGAATATCTCCGGTGGGTGACCATTAAGTTTGGGCACCCACAAAACCATTGAATCCCCACCTCCTACTGGCTACCCCAGATCTAGCCCCTGTATAGAGTACAAACCATTTGTGCAGCACTGTAGCTTCAGGCTGCTAACATTTTGCAGCATGGCTGATCCCTATCTGCACTTGGGTGACCTTCCTCTGGGTGTTTGGCTTTCCTCGCATACTTCAATGCTATACTGGTTTGCTAATTGGAGTCTGTCAAATTTGCTCCTAGTTTGTGAGAGAATTTGAGCTGGTCATACACTTGTCCGATTTTGCCCGATTTCGACTCATCGGGATGAAAACTGGCAAATTGCATGTGTTTAAGCATTGATCCGATGTGAGGTCCCATGTGCATTGAATCAGAACATCTACATCGCTACTTCTGCACTATAGATATATCGGGGCCAGATCCTTGGCTGGGGTCGCCTTCAATATGTCACATTAAAAAGGACCGCATGCGATCCTGCTGCCCAAATGTTTCAAGGGAAATCTTTTGCGACATCTCCCTTGGAGAATTCGCATAAGTGTAAGGCCAGCTGTAAGCTCCAATGTGACGCGTGCTGATACAAATGATGCAATATTTGCTGTAAACTTAAGCTACAATAAAATAATAATAATATTATAACAAGTATATTTGCTCATAGCCCAAGTTCCAATGGTTGTTTTTAAAACTGACAGTGCATGCTTTACATTTTTTTCTTTCCAAACGTGCAGAGACTTGCTGAACGGTGCTACGCGATCCCAATATCAAAATAGATAGCATTTCCTGTTCTGTTTCTTTGTCATTAATAAAGTTTTATTTAATAGAAAAATATTTAAGGGTTAAGAACAAAGAGTTTTTCTAACAATTGTGTGAGGAAAAAAGAACAACCCATAGCATTTCTAGTAACCGCTTCTGATTGGGTATCTGGATTGTGTAACAGTCTCTTAGCGACAGGCTGTCTAGAACCCTGGACATTCATGCTTAACAGCTGCATTGCTTTAAGAAAACAACAGCTGAATTAATACTAGTTGTTAAAAGAAAAGAAAAAAAAAACCCATAAGCTCTTTGCATTAGATGAGATTAGTATTTCTGCACACACGTAGAAGTTGTATTTTTTTCCTAAGCTGCGAGAGTTCCAGTTTAGGAGCCTGTGCTTGTTTTTTATGTCTCTCCCTTTTATGTTGTGCATGCTTTGGTATGGAAAACATTCCACAGATAACGGGTGTGTTTGCAGGCATGTGCAGTGTGCTTGTCAGCACTGGCATGTGGGCGGATTTGCTTTATACGTGTTATGCTGGGAATCTACACAAACGATTTTCAGTTTATTAGATTCATGGCGGTGATGTCTCTTTAATTGCACCTTAATTTCAACCGGTGTCACCTCCGTTTGAGGAAATCCAATCGGTTACTGTACTGTGGCCTTCCTGTCTGCTATAAAACTTGGCCTTTTATCTGTTCGGCTGTTTGGTCACTGATAACATTAGCAGGCAAATGTATTCTGACAGAATTGTATGAGTACAGTATCTCTTGGGCATTTCATGCATGAGTATGGTCATTGTTCAGAATGATCAGCAGATAAGAATGTGATATTAGCCTTGGTGAAAAATATGTGTGTACTTATATTGGTGAGATCATTCTTTAATGGCCATTTAATCAATGCAAAAACTCCTCTATACATTGTGCTGTGTAATTAAATATGACGTGAATAAAGCAGTATTACTTCTGTATTGCCAGTTCTGCAATAGATGTTAATACCAGCTAGCTAATGTACTTGTACTACATATTTTTACAGTCTGTTATTGGCGGCTTGTTGCACATACATAGGCTGGACGTGGCTGTTCTGTGGGACTAGTGCAGTGGTAGCCAACTACGGTCCTCGAGCGCTACCAACAGTGCACATTTTCCAGACAACCTAGCTGCTGCACAGGTGCACTCATTACTAGCTGAAACATTTTCAAAGATCCACAGGTGGAGGTAATTACTTCACTTGTGATTCTGTGAGGAGATCTGGAAAACATTAACTGTTGGTAGCTCTCGAGGACTGAAGTTGGCTACCCCTGCACTAGTGCTTGATGTGTGGGGAGGCAGAGTCTCTCCTGTCATTCTCCAGTACACCTCAATGGGATGAACCACTAGTAATGAATGTCTTCTCATTCCAACCATATTTCACTTGAATGCCAGTTGTCCATTCCATGGCTGTTAATTCTGACAGATAATGCTGCTGCCTTTTTAATAGCCACAAGCCATATTCTCACCTGCACTTGAAATTGTAATTATGGTACTTGTGTACTTTCACGGCTCCCATCGCATGCCATATGTAGTGGCATGCGATGGGATGCGATTTTCCCGTGTTTTTAGGCATTTTTATAAAATCGCATGCGATGCGATGTCATTTTTCACAGAAATTATGGACATGAGTTGAAATCATGTAAAATGCACCCCAAATGTCATTTTTCACACTGTACCACCCCCACTATCAATGCCAACCCGAAGCGTGGCGAGCGCAGCGAGGGCGGCGGTACGTGTCCTACGACCTTTTCATACCCCCACTATCCACGTCGGCGTGGAGTTGAGAATAGAAAGTGTGGCGAGCGCAGCGAGCCACCGAGCCCGAAGCGTGGCGAGCGCAGCCCGATACCTTCACAGGTATCCGTGTCCCCTCGCGGGCTTCACAGGTATCCATGTCCCCTCGCGGGGCTCGCCACGCTTCGGGCTCGGTGGCTCGCTGCGCTCGCCACACCTTCTATTCTCAACTCCACGCCGACGCGGATAGTGGGGGTATGAAAAGGTCATAGGACGCGTACCGCCGCCCCACGCGGGCTCACTGCGCTCGCCACGCTTCGGGTTGGATTTGATAGTGGGGGTGGTACAGTGTGAAAAATGACATTTGGGGTGCATTTTACATGATTTCAACTCATGTCCATAATTTCTGTGAAAAATGACATCGCATTGCATCAGATCTCATGCGATCGCATGCGATGCGATTTTTCCCTGTACGATGCACATCGTGGGAGCTGTGATTGTACACAAGTACCGTAATTATATATCAGATGTTTTTCATTGTAAACTTATTTGGACAGGGTTTTATTTAAATCCTGGTTTGTGTCATTAACCATAGAGGAGTGCTTTACTATGCAGACTCCAGTATTCCTGTTTCCATGGAGGCTTCATGCCCTATAATAAGATGGCCACCAAGTTCTCTACTGAGCATGTGCTGTTTGACTCTGTGAGAGACTGAGTTGTTACGTTCATTTGTATCGGCAGTACTATTTATTTGGAAAAATGCACTCAATAGCTGGTGAGCTGTATAAAACACTGTTTCACCCAAAGGGCGTGATTCACACCTGATCGCTCGGCTGGCTTTTTCGCAAGTTGAATGACAGGTGTTGGGCGTTTTGGGGGCGGCATGCCAGCGTTTTCTCAGTGTGTCCCAGAAAATGCAGGCATTGTTGGCCGTTGGGAGGGACACTGACGTTCGTGGCGAGGCGGCTTTAACTCAATCGCTGGGCTCTGAATGTGGCTTGTACTTTAACAACAGCCAAGCAGCTTCTGTCATTTTTCAAACCCAGTCTGTCACTTTACAGTTAGGGGCTGTTTGGCCGGTGATCAAGTACCAGCCACTTTATCACTTCACCTTCACTTCATCACTTCGCTTAAAAAATCTGCCCCAAAGAGCCATAATGATGAAAGTACCACCTAGTATCTTCAAGAAAATAATGACATCATTTTAGGAGTGTGGGACGTCCCACAAGTATTAGTTATTTTCTGTCACCTGCTTCCAGTGGCAGAAACCTACTTTCTGCTTAATACATTTACATTCTTATTGTCACTTGCATATCCACATTTGCTGCTGTGAAGCATTTGAAATGAAAGGTGTTGAGTTTGAAGAAACTCAGGGAGCCCGAGGTGTGCTCCCACCACCACCAGTGCTGTGCCTAAACACGTGCAAAGGGGGCAGCCGTACGAACGTGTGGCCCTCTCCCAAAGGAGAAAGGCCCCATGGTTCCCCTAACCCCCCTCAACCATAAGGCCAAGGAAGGGAAAAAAGGGATCGGTGGGTCCTCTTCGCCGAAGCTTAGAGAGACCTGCTTTTCCTCCACCCCCGGAAGGGTTTCGGACGGTGGGTCCTCCGCAGCCCGTGCTTTGGAGAGACCCGACTTAGGCTTCCCTCCGCCTTGCGGCTCGGGGTTGCCCTCGAGGGGACCGGGACTCTCCCCAAAAGGTGAAGAGTCCCAGCCACGTTTGGGGAACGGAAGGCCCGTTAGGGACAGCCGCACTACCCAAATCAAAAAAACGTGACAAACTAACGAAAAACGTGAAGTGCTCAAAAGTGCAAATCAAAGAAATAAATAAAAGAGGCCCTAGCCAGAAGGCCGGGGTGGGGGTGTAAAAAATTGTCCTACCCCATCCAAAAGGACGAGGTAAGGACGTGTAGCCTAACCTAGAGGGAAGTGCGCAGTGTGTGTGCCATAAAGTGCATGGTGCTGGACACCAGTGCAGATCAGGCACCCCCGAGTTTCCCCGGGGGCACAGTGCAGCCTCGGGCTCCAGGCAGCCGACCCTTCAGCGTCCGACCAAGCTTTTCTCCGTCTCACCAGCAGGCATTTTCCAGCCCCTGGCATGGGAATGGGTACTCCACTGGGCCTTTCGAACGACTCCCTTAGGGGCTGCACCCCCTCCGGAAGAGCAATCTACTCAGTCCCAGTGTTTCTCCGCTCCCAGGGTTAAGGTACTAAGCTGGGCCTTTCGCGGTCTCCCCATCAGAGGCTACGAACCTCTGGAACAGGAGCCATCTACTCAGTCCCAACCTTTCTCCGCTCCCTGGGATTGGATACTAGACTGAGCCTTTCGCTGACTCATCCTTCGGGGGCTACAAACCCCGTCAAGAGAGTCAAACTACTAGGCCCAGTGTTTCTCCCCCCCTCTTACCAGTGGATTTACGGAAACAACACCTCCTACCAAAGGCAGAGGTGAAGATACTCAGTGAGACTTTTCACTACTCCCGGGAAAAAACAGAGGGGTCCCACACCCTCCGCCCATCAGAGCAGCTACTCAGTCTCACCTTTCTCTATTCTCTGCCAGAGGCCAGTCCATACCCAACTGATAAGAACAGATACTACACTTGATCTTAGCCAAAAGGCCGAGAAGTGAAATGAAAGGTGTTAATTCATCTAATTCGGGACTCGCATGTTCTGCATTGTGGGCTGATTCTTCAGCTGTTAGTGTTAGCATCACC
Source organism: Crinia signifera (assembly GCF_055691185.1). Classification (NCBI taxonomy): domain Eukaryota; kingdom Metazoa; phylum Chordata; class Amphibia; order Anura; family Myobatrachidae; genus Crinia; species Crinia signifera. The sequence goes on along the minus strand of NC_139228.1, from coordinate 38,192,377 downwards.
GCTTAGTAATGGATTGAAGAGACCACGTAGCAGAATTATGCACCTTAAGGTGTTTAATTTATGTATTGCCATTATGGAGTCTAATCCTGTTGATGAAAATCTTTATGTTTTAAGAAAGCTGTTTTGTTTTTTTGGGGGGGGAGAAGAACTTCATTAAAGGGGTGTATAACCGGAGCAAATTTGTGCTATTTTCTAAGCAATCTGACTAGATTGCATAGAAAGTAAGCACAGATCTCTCAGTGTGTATGCTCCGAAAGATTAAATATCTCTTGCTAACGAAGTCAGTGCATGCATTCAAAATCTAGTCATATTGCTTAGCAAATGACTGCAAATCTCTCTCTGTGTGAGAATGAGAGATAATGATCACAATCTCTCATTCTGAACCACTACCCGGCCTTTTTTTGCTTAAGCAAAATTGCTTAGCACAAATCTGTGTGTGTGTGTGTGTGTGCTCTCCATGGGAGATCTTTAAATTATTTTAGGCTGAATCCCTCCCTTACACGTGCAGTCTGCCCCTATACAAATGGATTAATTATATTTGCTGTTTTGCAAATGTATCATTAAGTCATATCTACCTATGAGAACTGTTTGTGATATCGCAGAATGTTTTATTTCTTAATGTAACTATAAAAGGAGTGCTGAACCCTACAGAACTTGATTGAAGACCTTTTTTGAAACTTTTGCACTAGATGAGTGGTTCTCAAACTCGGTCCTCGGGACCCCACACAGTTCACGTTTTCCAGGTCACCCAACAGGTGCACTCATTACTCACTGAAACATTTTAAAAGATCCACAGGTGGAGCTAATTATTTCACTTTATTCTGGGAGGAGACATGGAAAACATGCACTGTGTGGGGTCCTGAGGACTCACATTGAGAACCTGTGCACTAGATGATGGGACTAGTTGTCTTTCATTCATCGATTAGTGACCGTATCTAGTCTTCAGCGACGTCCTGTACATGCAGGAAAACTGAGGATATCGCTAGCGAGCATGGCCGGCCAGCATGTACACAGCTTTACTTCTCAGCACTTTCTATAGTATGATTCCTTATTGTCTTGGAATGCCCGTATTTCAGCTGAGGATACTCCTGAGTCTAAGTATCAGAATGGGAGGTTCCAGGTTCTCTTATTGCTTTCTCCACCTACCATGGGTTTTTAAGCATGTCTAATCTAGTGACTGGAGGGAGGTGAGAATTAGTGATATCATCATACATGCAAGGTCCACACACACTGGGTGACTATGCCCAGCGTGTATGGACAGCGATAATCGCTGGGGGGAAAGCTGCTCAGTGCATACACACTGAGCCACGTTCCCCCTGCCCGGTGCTGTCAGCAGGGGGTGGATGGCGTTGCATAGCGCAGTGCTATGCAAAGCCGTCCTCAAAGCCGCTCATCTGCTGCTAATACCAGCAGATGAGCAGCTTTCCCGGCGAAGATGCGTGAGCGCGCAGCAGCACTCATCGCCGGGCCATACACACTGGGCGGCTTTGAGCTGAAAGCCGCCCAAACAGGCTGTTTTGAGCGACTTTTAGCTCAGTCGCCCAGTGTGTATGGGCCTTTACAATTCAGATTTTAAGAATATCCACTGGTCCAGATGGTTAAAACAAATTGACTGAGATGCGAAGCTCTAAGCATGTATATCCTAAACTGGAAATGAAAGTGGACTGTAATGGTGGAGTTTGGAAAGCTCTGCTTCAGGACATTGCCCACTCCCAGTGACGACCGCTACAAGAGGGAGACTTCTAGATATGCTATCCCCATATTTGAGCCACTGCGGTTCTGAGAATGGGTCCGACTTGCGCTGAAGACAATAAATGGGCCTCACTAGCCCAAAAGTTGTAGTGGATTGCACCGATTTGCCGTGATTATTTATACATATTCTCCCCGTACTTGGGTGGGTTTCCTCCGGGTACTCCGGTTTCCTCCCACAATCCAAAAATATACTGGTAGGTTAATTGGCTCCCAACAAAATTAACCCTAGAATGTCAGTGTGCATGTATATGTGGTAGGGAATTTAGATTGTAAGCTCCACTGGGGCAAGGACTGATGTGAATGTTTAACTATACTCTGTAAAGCGCTGCGGAATATGTGTGCGCTATATAAGAAACTGTTAATAAATAAAGAAGGCAAATCCTGATGCCCAGCTGGGGCTTATCAAAAAGGAGGCAGGAGAGAGTTTGACCCTGACATGGTAATCTGGATCTCACTTGGTGTGTATTGTTTTAATCTCTTCGTTCATTCAACTGTATAGTTCTTTCAACCGTTTCCAGTTTCTAATAATAGTCTTACAAGGAAATAGTTTCTGTAAATGTTCAGCTGTAACCCACCATTTAGGCACGCACACCACAGTAACATTGTTTTATTTACTTACCACCAAAACTTTTATAAGCCTTATATTTCTGAAAAGCAAATTTTTTTTTTCTTGTCAAATGCAAGCCCAATAAAGCTGAATTGTCCATATAGAAGGGTATTTGCACACTCAGGGGTCAATTTACTAAATCTTCTAAACCTGAAAAATGATGTTCCCATAGCAACCAATCCGATTCGGTTTATCTTTTTTCTAGGATTCAATAGAGAAATGATAAAGTGGTGTTGGTGTTTCACAGCACTGGGGACTTCGGCCTATGGACCTTATTCTGCTTGACATGCGAAATTCACCGCTTTGTATGTCATGTCTGCGCTGCCCGCACGAACGGCCGCCCCCCTCATATGCCGAATATCCCCACACGCATGCGAATGGCTGTTTAGCCTAAACGTCCATTCCCAGCCTTGCGTGCACGGACAAAATAATGTGATGTTCGCCGACAATGGAACGATTTTGCAAATGCTCGCAGATCTAAGACACCTCTCTGGTGTCAGATCTGTGGGCTCTCTGTATTGGGAAAAGGGGGGGCAGCTGATATCCGCTAAGGTCAGTGGCCCGCACCCGCTTCATCACCGATTGTCCACGGAAACGCCCATGAAACACTGGGTGTTCTCATGGTCTCAGCCCCGCCTCCCCGCCCGCACTGCTAGGTGCGAAAGAGGCGGTGAATAATCAATTTGCCGTGCCCACGCGTACCAAGTGGCTGCACATGCGCATACATGTGTGTGTGCAGTTGTAAACCATTGCTCCCCTGTGGGAACACGCAGAGGAGCGTGTGGACTAGAATAAGGTCCTATATGTGACCAGGGTACTGTCTACATTAAGGAATTGATAGATTGTTTCAGTGGCAAACAGGTCTATTTCCGAGATGGGATTTACATATTTGTGTAAGTGTAGTTTTTCGTTTTGTACTTTTAAGTAGAATTACTGAGACTTTTTATTTAAAATTTCTCTATTGATTTATATTGTTAAATGATATGGGTTGTAGTGGAGATGGAGAATAAATGGATTCAGTATGAAATCCCGGCGGTCGGGATCCCGACACCGAAATCCCGACAAGGGGGGGACGTGGATCGCCCCCCCCCCCCTTTGCGGGCTAGCTGCGCTCTCCACGCAGCGGGCCTGGTGCCTCGCTACGCTCAGCACGCTAATTTATTCTCCCTCCAGGGGTGTCGTGGAAACCCACGGAGGGAGAAAGTGTCGGGATTTCGGCGGTCGGGATTCTGAACGCCGGGATCCCGACCGCCGGGATTTTAACTGCATCCCCAATAAATGGACACACAGAAGACATCAGTAGCTAACATTTAGGGCAGTATGTATTAGCTTGCAAAGTGCAGGCTATTTAGGAATTTGTGTAAGTCTATACCTGTATGTTTAAATCGGCAATCATTGACAAGGCGAAACTGACCTGGTTTTACCTACTAAATGATTGCCCCTTTTAAAATATGGGCATATTCACAGAAATTGCCAAACAGCTTGCACCTTGCAATATCGCCCTTAATTGTTTAAAAATCTCTGTGTAAACCGAATTTGAAAATCAACTGTACAAAAAAAAAAAAAAAAAAACAGTTGTGTGCCCTGAGCTTTCAGTGGCATTCATTGTTGTATTGCAGTTAGCATTTGGACCTTTCAGGGTTCATTCACAGGGGTGCCTCCAGGTTATTCACAGGGGTGCCTTGTAGAATTTGTTGATGCCAGATGTCCTCTCAACCTTTGCTGTTCAAACTTGCAGCTCTACAAACCTCCAAATAGCTGACTCTACAGCATCTGTTTTAGACTTGCAACATTTTGTGTAATAAAATAAGTGTTATCAACCAATCCGATTTCATTTTATAGAGTGTACTACATTGGACAAATGATAGCTAGGATGGCATTGGTTGCTAGGATTCCACTTGTCCTTGACATTCACTTAGGTTCCAAGAGACTCTTGAAGATCTACAATAAGAAGCTAGGGTAATAAGTTCAGTAATTTGATCTTTATCTAGATTAAAAGTAAGTTTATCATGACATTTACAGTGTGTAACATTGAGATAAGATTACATGCTATGAAGAGCCAATGAAACTGGAGGGCTAAATTTATTTTATTCTAATGATCTACCATATAGTAAGTAAAATGATTGCTCTAAAAGTAAATAACGTAATAATATATGGCATACTATATAGATGTAACCTTTCTGACCTATCGAGGCGTGGTCTACACAAGACGTCTGAAGGTGTCCTGTGGTACCTGGCACCAAGCTTTTACCAGACTCCATGGCCCGGACTAGTATTTCCAGCGCACCCTACAGCTGCCCAATCAGATTGAGATCTGGGGAAATTAGAGTTTTTCACGGCGTGCATCGGCATTGATCGGCACCGAATGTGGATGAACACTGCCATTCAGGCAAGCTTTGCACACAGGGTGAGCTATTGGCCAATTTTGACTAAGCAATTTTGGTTAGATGCACTGGAGATATTGACCAAGCGATTTTGTCTAACTAATGGACTAGTCAAAATTGCCTGTACATATGGGGCAATTCTAGCCTGTATCGCCGGGGATATTGCTAAGCAACCATATCCCCATGTGTACTGTAGCCGGTAGCGCTCTCCCACAACCAGCCCTGGGGTGGTTGCTGGTCGGAGGAGCATTCTACTGCGATCAGCTGTTTCCCCTGGCAGTCTCCTTTTTATCAGCAACCATCTCTGGTCTCCGATGAAAAAGGGACACTGAGCAATATATTGCTCTGTGTGTACACAGCTGTATCTATGCTAGGAGATACTGACTTAGAATCGCAATGGGCGGTTTTAGCGAACCTTTTAGGAGATGTTGACTATCTAGTCAAAATCTCCTTCTAAAACCTCACCATGTGTACACCCCTTTAACTTTCTATTCAGTTGTGACTGTATAGTCAAAATTGGAATCCAGAATCTTACCGTGTGTACACAGCGTTACATGACCTTCTGGCGATATGACCTGTGACCCCTCTCCCTCACTGTACACATATATAGCCACTGTAGTTGTCTTTTATGGTCACTGCTCACATCCAGGGAATGCTGACTAAAGCTAAGCACGTCTGTAAGCCATAAATCAGCAATAAACACAGGAAGCATTAGTGCCAGGTTTATAAACCTCTTCCCCCCCCCCCCCCCCCCCCCCCCAAAAAAAAGGACTGTATGTTTATCATAAGTGGAAATTATCCCAATGCTTAGGGATAGAGCAGGTGTATGATTTATTTATTTATTACCAGTTTCTTATATAGCGCACACATATTCCACAGCGCTTTACAGATAATATTTGAACACTCACATCAGTCCCTGCCCCAGTGGAGCTTAAAATCTATATTCCCTAACACATGTACACTCACGCTCACTCATTCTAGGGTTATTTTTATGTTGAGAGTCAGTTGACCTAACCATATATTTCCGGACTGTAGGAGGAAACTGGAGCGCCCGGAGGAAACCCACGCAAGCACGGGGAGAATATACAAACTCCGCACAGTTAGGGTCTATGGTAGGAATCGACCCCATGACCTTAGTGCTGTGAGGCAGTAATGCTAACCCTTACAAGTTTTCATGTTTCCCTTCCCCATTTCTATTACCGAATGCCTTTACTAATTATTGAAATGCCTCTGCTTTAATTAAAATGAGGTTCAGCCATATCAAGCAGACAATGAAATTAATGTGTGATTTCAAGATTTCCATGAAATACTGTTTCCAAGTCCTATAATCTATTACCAGGGGCAATTCTGCAAAATTGTTCTAACATTCCAAAGTAGATGTCAGAACACCTAAAAATGTAGGCACAATTATGGTTTTAAAATGTATAGTTTATACTCCTATTTATTTATTACTAGTTTCTTATACCCCTTTTACACCAAAATCCCTGGTCGGACCCTGGTCTTTCAACACAGGGGTTTCCAGGGTTGGACCCAGCTTCATACCCCATTTACACAGCACTGTGACCCACTGGGTCAGCCCTGCCTTTCCATATGGATGACATTACAAATGTCCATTTAAGGACTGATAAACTACCAGACAACATTCCCTCAATGATTTAAAATAAAAATTAAGATATGACAAGTTAGCATTGAAAAATTTTGGTTTATTTTGTAAATTTTTTTTTTTTTCAAAAAGTTGTATTCAGTGCTCAAGGACACATAAAAGTGCAGCATCTCCTATGTGCTCCCCCCAGCCCCCCCTACCTGTATGCTTTCTGGCTGCTGTCTTCACTTCTGATATACTTTCAGCACTTCCCGAATGACCCAACCTGGGTTGGGACCATTTACACCGCCCAAGACCCAGGTCTAAGCAGTGTTCAACCCTGGTCAGGACCTGGGTAGGAAACCAGTGTTACTGGACCTGGGTTGGCCCCTTTTACACCAACGCTGACCTGGGTCTTTGCCTCGGTGTAAAAGGGGTATCATATAGCATCCACATATTCCGCAGCACAGTACAGAGAATATTTAAACATTCACATCAGTCCCTGCCCCAGTGGAGCTTACAATCTATATTCCCTACCACATATACAAGCACACCGACATTCTAGGGTTAATTTTGCTTTGAGCCAATTACCCTAGCAGTATATTTTTGGATTGTGGGAGGAAACCGTAGTACCCGGAGGAAACCCACGCAAGTACGGGGAGAATATACAAACTCCGCACAGCTAGGGCCATGATGGGAATTAAACCAATGACCTCAGTGCTGTGAGGCAGTAATGCTAACCATTACACCGTCCTATATATGTCTACTGTAAGTTCAATAACTCGTATTTGTTATTCTTTAAGAGCTCTGCTGCAGACAGCAAAGGTCTTGGGACTCTGTCGGGCTTGTAAGAAGCTTGGCACACATTACTTGTGTACATAGGTCAGACTGACCTAGTGTGGTAAGAACATTGCCAGGCTGATTTGATGCTTTGAAGGGAAATTAGCTAATCCTGCTTACACACAACACTCAGCACTGACTGGGGGGTATTCATCTGCCCAATGCTTGCAAAGCGCGACCCAAATCATAACCTGCCATCCTGCTGTCCTGTGCTGTCTCTAATAATAATTGTTATAATTAGTGCAATATCTTAAAACGTCTGCTATTTAATCATATGACACAACAAGCAGAGCTGTTTCTCACTGTATACACACACTTAAAGGGGACTACAAATAGGCTTTGTGAGTCAGCATTGACTGTAGCAAGTCTCTATGAAACGAGTGGATAGAGTTCAGCGGCCCCTCTGTCTTTTTTCATGGTGCCCCTCTGACAGCTGGAGCCCGGTGACCAGTGCCTCCAATATCTCTGTGAGTTAAGTCACTGGCAGGTAGTGAGCCATATTGGTTAGGGTTTCTAAGTGGAGGCCCCCCCACAATTACCCATACTTCCCAACATGACCCTCTCCAGGAGGGACACAATGCTCTGTTCCTGGACCTCCCTCTTAATGTATGATTACATCACCTGTGTTATAACACCTTTCTTTTCAATTAACCTGTTCAACACAGGTGATGGCCATCCTAAATTAAGAGGGAAGTCCAGGAACAGAGCATTGTATCCCTCCTGAAGAGGGTCATGTTGGGAGGTATGATTACCTGTAGAAGGCAGGCCTTGGCAACATCTGCCGAGCCCTCGCCTGAAACTCTTCACCACAGTATCATTTTTTTTTGGGGGGGGGGGGGGGGACTTCCCCTTTTCTGTATTATGATCTATTAATGATTTTAAATATTTTCCTGCATGTTTGTATTGAGTGAACATGCCATTTAATTTGTTACTAAAATTTTATGGCCTGGTTCATGTTGGTTTGCAAAAGCAAGCTCCTTCTTTAATGGACAAAACTATGCTGCACTGCAGGTGGGGCAGATGCAACATGTGCCCCACCTGCAGTGCACATGGGTTTTGTCCATTAAAGAAGGAGTTTGCTTTTGCAAACCAACCCGAATCACCCCCTTGGAATTATTTATCTGCAAAAGTCTCTGTAGTGGGGTTTAGTTTGCATCTTCCTCTCGCCTTGATTTCTGCCTGTAAACCAATTTTAATTTGCTGCAGTATTTTTCCACTTCTCCAGTATCTTGTCCTTGTTGATATCTATCTCATTTCCCTTTGTTATTGTTTAGAATATATGCGGTTAGCCTGTAATACCGCTTTCACACTGCCAAAACGTTTCAAAAACCGGTATTTTTAAACGGTTTTTAAAAAGGGTCTGAGCCTTCACATTGCAGTAGATTACCGTTTTAAATACCATTCACATCAGTCAACCCGTTTAATCCCCTGAACACGTTTCAAGGCAGAATGCAGGGGACAGCCTATCACAGGTCTGTAATCTGTTGTTTTTACTAAATACCGTTTCAGAGCCATTCTCACTGCATAAAAAACGTCTCTGAAACGTGTAGGACTCTGCTTTTTAAACGTTGTGAAATACCAGTTATCTTTAACCGGTAAATCAACTCTGGCGCTTTCCCACTGCAGCCTTAAACGTTTTGAAATGGGAAAAAAAACGGCAATATACCGTTTAACAAGTGCGGTGTGAAAGGGGTATAAGAAACCTATTGCAAGTTGATACATTCATATGTTGTTTGCAAGCTTTTGGATCGCCTTCCTCAGGGCTCCCACTGAGGAATTCCATTGCATGTGTCTGAAGCATCCGGTTTGTAAATATTCTTTGCTTGGATACAAACATAACAGATGTAATTGATGTTCTGGGTTAGTAGATGGACTGCAGCTCTTGGTGAAAGTCGGAGCACAGATGCTTTTGAATACAGGTCAAAAGTTTTAGAATACCACTCTTTTTTTCTTTTTTTTTTTCTTTTTTTCAACTTTCTTTTTTTTTTTTATGCATTTCTGCAATTCAAGTCCAGTGAGATACAGAGTGATCGAATTTGTCCAGAGCAACAGACACAGTGAGGGCAATTTAATGGTTTTCCCCTTTGGCTACAACTAGGGGGTGCAAAATGGAGCAATTCAAATGTTGTTCTGACCAATAACCATGGGAAAGGCATTCAGTACCCTCTGGTCTATGTCTAGTAAGTCAAAGGTTCACCCTACCGTTAGGTACTTCAAGGCTATGGGGGGGGGGGGGTATTCAATCTCCCGCCGCTATTCCCGACAGTGGAAATAGCGGCGGGGCCCTATTCAATGCTGCCTTTCCCGACAACATTGAAAAGGGATCTCCGCAGAACGGGCCCGACTTTAGGAGCAGTCAGGCCCGTTATTCCGAGAACGACTGTGGATTGTCGAGCTCCCGGCCGCAGCTTGACGATTAATGGCCGTATCTCGCGGCCACGCCCCCAATTTGCGGGACATTGAATCCTGCCTTGCCGATTTCTCGTTGATCCGACCGAAAACGGGACATAGGGCCTTATTCTAGTTCACTCTTTCTGACAAAATCCTTCTTAGATGGAAAAAACCATGTGCACTGCAGGGGGGCAGATGTAAAATGTGCAGAGAGAATTCGATTTGGGTGAGTTATGTTGTATCTGTGCAGGGTAAATACTGGCTGCATTATTTCTACCCTGCAATATAGATCTCACTTTGAAGTAAAACCCCACCCAAATCTAATTATCTCTGCACAAGTTACATCTGCCCCACCTGCAGTGCACATGTTTTGTCCATCTAAGAAGGATTTTGTCAGAGTGAAGAGTGAACTAGAATAAGGCCCATAGTCACGGCTGTCGGGCCAGTCTGATAGTCATGACCCGGGATTAAATATCCCTCTATGTCAGAAATACCATTTGTAGGCTGCAAATCCTGGAATGGCCAGCACAGTCCCCAGGCTGGTTTGGGATGTAAAACATGTGTGGGATCTCCTGCACCGGGGTTGGAAGACTTTCGTACCAATATGTCGCTCCTTTAAGTTCTAAAATCAGATCCTGTGACAATCTACCACTGTTGTTTTTGTGAACGCTCAGGACTTCTGTTATGTTACCGATTATCACTGTTGCGTTTCTTTTCATTATGTAACTGCACCTTCAATATGTTTTGAGAACCGGCTAAGGCATCAAACACCGTGTCACTGTCCAAATATATATGGACCTTCTGTATCTAAAATCGGAAGGAATGAAGAAGTAGCAAATCTGCTTTAAGCTCGCAGTTATCAAGTACATTCTATAAAATGATATGTAGAAGGTGATCTAAAATATACTAATGTGAAACCTTTTCATTTCTGGCATTTCTCTGGATTCAGCCTTTTTGGTAATGTGTTAAGGATTCGTTTTTATTTGGAAACAAAACCACATTGTTGGGTAGTGCGCAGTGTGGGAGAAGTACAGATTTGGGACAAGGATAAATGAACAGAAAGACTCTGTGCAGCGCCGCTGTTTCCATCTCTCCAGGACCGCTTGTCCTGTGTTTATGCTGCGCTCACACTGATTGACAAATACAGGCTTGTTGCATTAGTAATTTGTAATGAATACGGCCTTTCTGAAGATCCAGCTGTCAGGGGACTCCGCTCTTGCAGAGGCACGGGTGAAGGATGTGACTAAGCACGGTGACCCACTTTAGCGGTGTGGACCTCGCCCCTGAACTGGGAATTGCACCTCTCGCTACTAAAACCGGCTTACCTTGTTGTATAATGAGGGCGTGGGCTTGCAGAAGTTTTCTGCAAAGTCAAGTCCTCAAATCCATGCACCGTCTGTGTTCTATATATAATTAAAGGCGGTGACTGTGTTTGTCAGCACGTGCCGGGGGATTTCTTGTTGACATGCTGTAGAAGGATGGAATAATTACTGCTAGCTTTAGCCTGAATAATGCATATATCTTTGGTGTTGCTTTTTATTCTTAAAGCAGGATCGGCGTATGGTTCTAAAGGCCGTTTATGCATTTTGGGAGGTATCCATAGAAACTGGATAATTGTGATCTGTACAAAATGTTCCCTAACTTGTAAGATAAGCTAAACAATGCTTTGAAGGTTAATGTAAATGGTAGTAGGTAGAGGAGCAAAGTGAGAAATGTATAGGTATTTACGGAAGTGTCCATACAAACCTAGCCAGGCGTAGTCAAATATTGTGAGAATCAATTCTGACTGGAGATTTCTGTAACTGTAATGAGTGCTAGACTAGTTTTACCAGCCCCGCTATAACCCCCCCCCCCCCCCCCCTTCGTTTTATCTACAGTTTATTGTGCACATAATCAGACTTGAAGCCAATTGTATGAATAATTCAGTACAATGCCATCCTGTCTTAGCAAATATTGGGAAAACACACACACACTCTCTCCACACAGATAGGGCAATAAAATAGAACTCATGACCCAAGCACTGTATGACGGCAGTTACCCAATGTCTTGCATGAGTTCCTTCAAGAAAATGCAAATGGCTGCACTGGAGCTGGCTGAAGTGTAGTCAGTGCAGTTGCTTTTGTTTTAAAGATTTGCAGCATGTATCTGAATGTGATCTAATCCATGGCATATTTATAATGGGTGCAATGTGTGCGGTGCACACAGGTCCGAGTCCCAGGGGGGCAGGAGCGCTGCCGAAATCGCGATGGAGTCTGAGCGCTCTAGTATAGCTCACAGTATAGCACTGCTGCCAGTAGCAGCAGCGATGTGAAATCGCTCAAAAAATGGCCACCACGTAGGGGATGAGCGCTGTAGTGCTCAGACCCGACTAACAGGGCTGCCGCTAGGAATTTTGGGGCCTGGGACTGATTTTTAGTCCGCACCCCCTTACTTACCACCTGGCTCCCCCCACACTTACCGGCTCCGGGTCCCAGCCCCCTTCCACTGTGCTGCATCCTGCTCAGTGTGCTGTGGCTTAACAAAGACTTGCTCCTGGAGTGCAGGCTTCTTTGCCTCCGAACGCCGGCAGCCAGTTAAAATGTGGCACAGCTAGTGAGCCAATCGGAGCTTGTGTACTGCCGGCATTGCGCGAGTTCTGATTGCCTGCCGCCGTCTGGAGGTGACGAAGCCTCCGGGATTTTGCAGGGCTTCATTCAGTGCACTGAGAGCACCGGCAGCCCAGTGGAGGCATTGGCAGGGGATGCAGTGGGTAAAATGAGTTGCCGTGCCCGGGACAGCTGTACCCACAGCACCCACCTATTGCCGCTGCAGCTGGCATGGAGGAGGGGCCTGGTTGGAGGAGGCTGCACACGAGCCTCCTCCTCTCCTAAAACGACCATGGATCTAATGCAGGCTGTTGTGAGTGTTGCTTTTGGTATCCGATTGACAGATCTACAGTGGCTAGGTCGACTTGTACACGCGCACACACACTCTCACTCGAGGTTATTATCCTTATACGCCTTGACTGGCAAACCGATATGTACATGTATTATCTGTAATAAAGAGAAGAACAGGCCAGGTTTGTGGTAGAGTTTCTGAGCTATTTATTACTTTGTTTAACACGAGCTACAAGCACTTGGCACAAACAGCAGTGAGGCGCAATAAATCCCATGAGTTTCTGCAGCTTTTCTTGCATTTTGTACATTCTGTTTTTAGTAAAGAATCAACAAGCATGCAGCCAGCAACTCTGTGACACAAGCAATAATAGAACACAGCCCTCAACCACAAGATCTATAGAGCTATGGGGGCTGAATGCTGTATATGGTGAAATGGCCTTAAGCCTTCAAGACTAAAGGAATAAAAGAACCAAAAACAAAATATTAATATACAAATACAAGGCTAGATATAGAAATAATAAAGGGAAATAGGGGTAGGGTACAAGGAGAACAGGGGATGTTAGGTGAACATACATTGGGTTGACATGGCTGAGGTTGACAGGGTTGGAAGGTTGACAATGAGGAGGCTGACAGTCAAAAGATTGACAGGAATATTTCACGCTTGTAAATAGATGATCAGACAGAGAAGTTTATTTTTCCCTGGAGTCAGCTCTGTTGTCTGAATACAGAAAATTCATATAGTTATGTCAAAGTACAAACATATATAGAGACCTCAATGAAAAAGCCCATTCACAAGACAGGAAAATACATTTAATATTCAGGAGGAATTATACATTCTAATAAATCTGGCTGGATAAAAGGGTGATTCTGCTTGGTTTGCAAGCGCAAACTCCTTCTTTAATGGACAGAACCATGTGCAGGTGGGGCAGATGTAACATGTGCAGAGAACGTTAGATTTGGGTGGGGTGTGTTAAAACCGAAATCTAAAGTAAGGTATAAAAATCAAGCAGTCGGTATTTACCCTGTACAGAAACAAAATAACTCACCCCAAACTCTCTGCACATGTTACATCTGCCCCACCTACAGTGCAGCATGGTTTTGTCCATTTTAAAGGAGTAGTTTGCTTTTTTTTAAATCACCCCCAAAGCCTCTTCATTAAGCAGGGGAGAGATTACACCAAGACAGAGGGGGAAATTTATCAAACCTTTGAACTGTCATTGTTAAAATAAAACGGTTTGGTCGTTACTTTATCTCTCTCTCCCTTTTTTTCTTCCTGAGCTTTCCTCAATATCTGTAAACTATATCTTTTTTTTTTTCTGAGAGTCACTCCGAAACCTTTTTAGACATCTTGTGAATCTTTAGAAAATGTTATTCAGTTGCGGTCTGATCTGGAGTCACTGTATATATTATTCAAGAGAGTGAATGACATTGTACACCATGCAATAGCCTGCAGGACAGAGTCGTGTTTCAGCTGATGGCGTAAGTAGTGCAGGCCAGCCAAGAGGTTCCGTATTCCTGTAATGGCATTTCTCAAAGTTACAAAACAATTGTCACATTACTCAGGCAGATAATATTACTAAACCGGCAGAAAATAATAATGGTTGTAAGTTTATCCCTTTATTACATTACAGTGACCGTGCTTCAGCAGTAAAAGTAACGTGTCCACAGCTGAAATCTGCATGAAATTCAATAAGATCCCACAGGAAACGTCTTTCTAACCATAGCAAGCTGAAGGCGTGATTCCACTATCTCCACAGATCACTTTAACATGAGCCTTGCATCATTAATCTCTGGGGTACCTGGCTCCTCCTGTGGATGACTAGCGGTCATGGTACCGGCAGAGTACTGATACCAGCATCCCGTAGGCGGGAATCCTGACAGGGGTCAGATAAATATACTTAAGGTGCATACACACGGGGCAATAGGATCGCTGGCAATATATTGCTAGCAATATATTGCTCAGCAATCCTATTGCCCCGTGTCCCGTTTTCATCTGCGACCAGAGATGGTCGCAGATAAAAATTTAAACACACTGCTGGGTGAAGAGGCAGGGGATGTCGCTGGTCGGAGGAGCATGCTCCTCCGACCAGCGACCATTCAGGGGCTGAAAACGGGAGCGCGCACCTGGCGATTTATCGCTGGTGCACACTCCAATCACTGGCAATATGGTCGCTCAGCAACCATATTCCCAGCGATTTCAGCCCCTATCGCTGCCGTGTGTACACAGCATTACCCTCCCTTCTAGCCTGGCCCTAACACTCCCTGCTAGTGCCCATCCCTAACCCCAGCACCCCACCCCCTAAACCTACCCTCTCTCCCACAGCCTGTCCCTAACCTGGCCCGGCATACTTCACTTTGATATCCCAGCCCTTGGGATTCCATCACAGTCATCCTCATTGATGTCAGGATTCCAGCACTGAATGCTGTATGCCTGGTGGGTAGTTTTCTACTTGCGATTTTTATATTTTTCATAAGTGTAAGTGTAACAGTTAGCCGTCCCTCAAAAAAATTACAACCGATTTAGGTACCGGGCCAAAACCGGTTAACCCTGTTTCCCCTCACCACACCCAGCCCAGTTTTCACTCAGGTTGCCCACCAATTGTTTGGAAGCATTGCTGGTCCGATACCATTGGTAAATAGTTTTGATATCTATCCAGCTAAGAACCGGAGACATCCTGTGCAATAAAAAAATGATTTATTACTAAGGGGCTCAATACATTTATCATCCTTTTTGGAATCCTAGAACAATGTATATTTGTGTTCCGCTGGGGCGATACAGAATATCTTAAATTACTGTCAGATGGCCCACAAAGGCTGTCTGCATAGGCAGAATTGTGCGGTGGTAGACGGCCCACCGGGTTTGAAATATAATTACAAATGTGCTTTTTATCGTTGTTCAGGTTTGATATATTTATGGTGTATTAGGGCCCACTACCATTGCCAGATTAAAACAAAACAATTTATTGCTTAGTGGTCGAATGCAGTTATGGCAACAAAAAAGATGTGGTAGAGATTGAGCAGAGTTCTCTGGAGTTGGGGGATCAGTGGGAGATGGACCCAACAAAAATCACCTGATAGCGCTAAATTGGGTATAGGTCATAGGATCGACACCTATGAAGGTCAACTACTAAAGGTCGACTCATGGTTGACACAAGCATTTGGTTGACGGTCAGAAGGCCATTTTTTTTCTAAATTTGGCGTAAGTCGACATGGACACCAAATCAGTGTGCCGCGTCCCCTCGCATGGCTTTCTGTGCTCGCCATGCTTTGGGCACTGCCCCTCGCTGCCCTCGGCACACTATTATATTCTCCCTACACGCCCCAGTGGATGGTAGGGAATTATACACCGCCTGTTTTTGGAAGGAAAAAAAAAACGGAAAAATTCATGTCAACCTTTTCACTGTTGACCTTCCCATTGTCGACTTAATGCTTGTGTCAACCTTAGTCATGTCGACCGATTTCATGTGTCAACTTAAGCCCTGTCGACCGTTAGTGATCGGCCTAATGTATGTCGAAAGTGTCCTCTAGCGACCGTCTCCCGTGTTGTCTGCTTCCTGTTTGAGTTAGTGACAGAAGTTCCTATAAAGGCTGCAATATGGAGGTATTCTCATATTCAGGTTTGGTAAGAAGAATGTGAGTTGTGGTTTTAATTTTTTTACAGCTTCTTCAATGCTCTTGTTTCGTTAGAACATTTTTGTTATGTAACCATTAAATGTGTATGGCTTCATTTTTTAATTCCCCCCCCCCCCCTCCCCCGCAAGTCATTCATTGTGATTCATCGTTTCATAAGTCCTTTCCTTTCTTTTCTTTTTTTCAGATACTGTACAATTCGAGACTGGTGAGGAAACTGAGTGCACCATGCTTTAGAGAGCTATTTATACATCTGTAAACTCTCCAAGGAACTTTAAATCCTTTCAGTTATTTCGTATTGGATGGACTTTGGAGGAATCTCCTGATTTGCATGCGGTTTGATTACCATGAATCAGCAGCCTCCGCAGAAGGCTTCGAATAAAAGAACAGGAAAAAAGATAACCTTTTTCAGCGAATCACAGGGCCAACCGGTGCCCAGCAAAGAGCAGGTAAAAGAGCAGCAGTTCTATGAGAGCGTGTCCCGTATACCAATCTCCCAGGCTTCGGAGTTTCCCAAACCAGACTCTTTCTCTGCGGCATCCACCAATATGCTGAACACAGTCATGTATGCTCAAGAGAGACCTGATTCTTTGAGGCATAACCAGCAGCCGGTTACTGGAAAGTGGAATGTAAATGAAAGGACTGATGCCACGTGGCAAGCTCAACAAGCTGGCATGTGGCAAAGGAATGCACCTGGGTATGCGGTTTCAATGATGCCTTCGTATTACAACCATCATGAGCCGATCAAGAGAAGCCAAGATAAAGGCGTTGGGGTGTCTCAACTAGATATGTATGGAGATGCTCTTCAACAAATGATGTCTCAAAAGGCACAACTAGAGCAGCACACGCTAGCTCGCCAACAGGCACATTTAAATTCCATTCTGCAAGCTCAACAGCAACAGCAACAACAACAGCAGCAGCAGCAACAACATCATCAGCAGCAGCAACAACAGCAGCAGCAGCACAATCAGCATCTTTCCTTACAGTCTTTCCAAATGGCATTTGGCCATCAAGGTCAGAAACCTTCTTTACAAGAACTGTTCCATGTTTTTCCAGATGCCCAATCCAATGCTGCTTATGCAGCTCAGCAAAAACAGCAGACGGCTCTTCCTAAGATGCAACTTTTTGAGAACTTTTACCCAACGCAACAGCAACAGCAGCAGGCAGCCTATAGCATGCAGCAAGCCATTCAGATGAGTCAGACTCATGGAGTTGCTCAGCAGAACATGCATGTACTAAATCCACAACAACGGGTTCCTTCATCGGAGGAATATATGAAAGCTCTTGTAGAGCAGAACCAGCAGGCTGTTTTGCCCAAAGCGCAAATCCCCTTGCCTCGCAGGTCCCGTAGAATTTCCAAAGAAGGTCTACCAAATTTGCCTCCCACAGGGGCGGAACAGTCCAATAACCCATACTCGCATCACCAGTATGAGCAGGCGGTGCAACAGCAGTTAGATGCCCAAGAGCGGTACAAGAGAGGTTACCAACCAATGCCACGAAATTCACAAATACCGGGCCAGGAAAATCAGTATGGCAGTCACCACAATGCAGATCAGGCACCACCGCCTCAAAACGGTAGAGCAAGAGAAGTCCAGGCAACTGCTGAACAGATTTCAGTGGGGCCAAGTCAGCCTTCTGGAGCTGTTACGGTGATCCAGATGACCCGGCGAAGGCGGCGCATATCACAGGAAGCCAATTTGTTTACCCTCGCCCAGAAGGCTGCAGAAATGCCAAACTTGGAGAACACTAAGGTAAGCAAGCTTCAGAGTTTGGGTATACAAATAATATGGTGTTCTTATACAGTATAGTTGTTTGAATTTTGGGATTTGGTACTCATGTGGTATGGGAAGTAGATTATGTAGGGATTGTTATTCGAAGGCAGTAAAGAATCACATCAGAGGCGTAACTATGGGAGGCAATGGAGTTATCTGCCACTGGGCTCCTGCTCACTAGGGGCACCTGTCTTTCAATTAACTGATTCAATCTTGGAAGAGATCAATATCACTGACTCCAATAGATGTGACACTCTTAGTTCAAAACCATTACTATTAGGCAGATCTATGTCGTGTAGTAACTTTATATAGCTAGAATCTACAGTTCAAAAGTTCTAATCCCATAATAAACGTGGTGCAATGTAACAAGGTTTACAGAAAAAAATTCTGGATGCTCTTTTATATGCATGCGCACACACACATTTATATGAGGTGGTGTGTGTGTGGGGGCACCTATATTTGTCGTCGCCCCCCCTATCCGGCAACTGGGTCGAACTTACGCCACTGAATCACATGCAGAATTAAATATAAGCAAACTACCCCAGCCTTATTGTGTTGTAATTTTAGTGTTGGTGTATTTGACTGATAGTGTAAGATCATTTCAAAGTAGATCTGTTTGTAAATATATATAAAGAGTACGACACACCTAGATAGAGGTTGTTCAGTTGGATCAATAGGCCTAAGGGGAAGAAAATTGTGTACTCTATAGATGGTTTTTGCTTTGTGCTGAATAAGAATATGTAGAAGTCTGGGAATTATTTATTACTTGTTACTGTTATTTATATAGCTCACAGCTATTACGCAGCACTTTCCAGAGAATATTTTAGTAGACCATTATTTACCCATATGTTTTTGTATTGTGGGAGGAAACCAGAGGGACTACCTGTAGGAAACCCTCATAAATGTGGGGAGAACATACAAACTCTACTCAGACAGGGCTCTGATTGGAAGGGCTATGATTACCTCAGTGCTGTGAGGCAACAATGCTGATCATTGTATCATTATGCTACCAGTTGAATGAGAATTATTTTTACAAATTTCTATATATAAAAAATACTTTATACCAGAACACATAAGGGGGATGGGTACCTGTTATCTCAGTGGTCACAATACCAGCAGTGCAATCCCGATGGTTAAAATTCTACTGGCTTTCTTGAACATTCTAATCCTAATGCTGAACCCATTCCTCCGATGTCCCCTCCGGCCGCCTAGCTCTAGGTGCGCCCTCTGGGGTTCATTGATATTGTCACCATCGGGGTTCCACAGCTGGTATTGTGACCATTGGGGATGGTGAACATCAGGAACATCCTCACATAAGGATTCCTTTTGCCTTTAAACCTTTGAGCGGCCTTTTGCTGTGAGAGATCCTCCCAAAATCCGCTAAAATTGCCAGCATCTCTCACAGCAACTGATCTTTTTTTGGGTGCAATATTAAACCAAACTTCATTTCATTGACTTGGCTGTATGTGTATTTAATTACACAGTGTGTGACGCTGCTATAATTTATTTATTTAGTGGATATTTTGTGGATCTCTTACAGCAACGTTGACACTCGAAGGGTTAATGAAATGCAGTTGAATAATTCTAAGATCTATACAATGCAGCTGGGACTGTATATGTTTTCCTGGGGGGCCAAAGTGCAATTCCCACTACTTTGCCTTAAGAGGAAAGTGGTTCTCTGCTGTGATTAGTCCTGCCCCTTATTGTTGTATTCCTCACAGCGCTACATTTTATTATGTGTAGTATCCAGAAATATTTATGTGAATTCACTGAATAGCTGCATAAGATTTGCTGGGAGCTAAGTGCATTCCAGGGCCATTATAAACCTATTGTTTCATGGTGTTTTGCTGCCTGTTTATCAGCGATAGAATAGAGCAGCGTGACCTCGTTTCCTGGTCAGTAGTCTCAATAACTATATATTTTATTTATATTTTATATATATGTGTTCTTAGGCCCATCATAGACTTCTTTCAGAATATTCTGTCCGTACTAGAGAGGAGGAGCCTGATTGGGTGTTGGATGCAGTGCATGCGTCCTGCAGATGTTCCTAGTTTAGTGATTATTTGCTACTGCGCATGTTTGAGCAAGTGGTACCGAGTGTAGGATTCCATTTGATATTGCCATTGGCTCAGAGTGATGGATGTTCCTAGGGAGGGATACAGAGGCAGCCTGAAGATTTCCATCCATAGGTGTTATGCATCTCACTGCTTGCACATTCAGGCTAATGTTAGTACACATGAGCTGGCATCGCAGCGGACGGGCGGCGAAGGGTGGTGATGTATATTAATACATCCCGCCCAGCTGGCACCCAATTTCCCCAAGGACTCTTGTTATTGGGAATAGTTATCTTGTCGACTGAACCAATAAAAGAATCAGTGGGAGCTAATGACAGCATCCCAATGGTCAGGATCCCAACACCTTTTAGGTACTGTCAATATGCTAAACCTAACCCGCCCTACCTGTTTCCTAATTTGAACCCACCCCCCTTTATTCCTATACCTAACAAACACCCCCCTTGCAGCCTATCCTGAACAGTCATCCCCTGCAGCCTGTGTCTCACCACACCTCTGGTGGTAAATCCTAACCCCCCTCCCGCACCCTAACAACGGTCAGTATACTTATGATTGGGGTGTCAACACTTGAGATCTCGTTAACGGTATTGTGAGAAATGTCTGGATCCCGGGTCCGGTCATCTATAGGAGGTGTGAAAATGAGGAAGAGGAGGTGGCCAGCCAAAGATTCCCCCAAAGTCCTACTCCCGCCCCAGCTACACTATGTTGCAGGCACACTTTAAAGTTTCTGTTAAAAGTGAGAACAAAGTTATTTGTGTATTATCCCTTGTACACAATAATACATATCTCTTTACTGGGGTGTTATTGATGAACCAGATTATAGGCAGTGATATCACCAATTTTAATATGATTTTTGGGGGGATATGCTGAAAATACTGTCGGGTACAATAAATTAATGTGTGAATGGGGATTGTCTGTGTAGGTGCGTCTTGTAAGTGATGATGACTTCCTGTATTAAAATTGTTTCAACGCCTGCATTCTTGAACCACACCAGCTGACTTAAGATACTATCCGATTGGTCCTTATGGTTTAAGGCAGGCAAGCCTCACAGGCAAGTCACAGAGGTCAGGAAATCTCCATGCAATGATAGAGATGCCTGGCCTCTTCCCTCCCCCTAAACATTGACAACATGCCTCCGTTTTCACAAACTGAGCCCTTTGACACCACAAGGAATCTGACACTGACTGTGTCCTTATGTTCTGTGTAGCCTGGCACATTTGCGTAAGCACAGAACAGGTCCTGTGTGTGCAAAAAGTACTGAACATCAATATTTTGCGCATCAAGGCATCCCTCCAAATACATTGAAGTCAGGCACTAAAATGCTAGCTTGACATTTCACGTGTCGGCATTTTGTGCCACACCCATGGAAGCCTGTATGTTTCTGGAGTTTGGGATACTGTGACCACAATTTAGCGTCTCAATGCTAAACTTAGTTCCACTTCTTCCCTGTGAAGTCAGTGAGAGCGAAGTGTTGAATTGCTTGCTGTCTTGAATGTGAGAGGGAGGCCGAACCTCTTGGTTGCTATAAATAAAGGCCAAGTGAAACGACAGGGCAGAAAGGAACGCGGGAAGGGGATGCATTCTCACATTTTCTGGCCGCAGCCCAGAAAAGAAAGACATAATAATGTAATAATCTCCTGCTGGCATCCTTACAACCTGCAAGGAAACGCTTACGGAGAGAATTATGTTTTCTGTTGGAAATGATTAGTGAGCTGTGTTATCCATTTATAGTCAAATTAAAAGCTTGCTGTGCTGTGCGACATACCTGCGCAAATCTCTGTTTCAATTGTTTGGACGCCATTGAATAGCAATTAATGCCTTGCTTTAATGGAAATTAATATCCTATATTTATAAGCCTGTAAAGTGTTCCATTTAGAGATGGGCAGCCTGGTTCTATAGTTGAGGTAGAACTAAAAGTCCCAGCGTACTTCTCTGAGTACCATCTGTTGAGTCCTTTTACCAGCTGTGGAGACACAGGCTTCCAAATTCTGATCTCATTTTTATATATATTTTATGTATAGGTACTTGTGTAGTTTCACGGCGGCACCCTAAGCTACGTTATCAGCGTAGCCAAACGGCTGCCTAGCGCAGTGTCTCCGCGGCAGGCCTGCGTAGTTAGCGTAGTCACCGGACTGTCCGTGGGAGTTGCAGCTCTGTCCTTGGTGTCCCTGGCAAGCCTACTGAGTGCCTCTCACACAGCGCCGGCACCCGCATGATCCGCTCTCCGCTGGTGGATCTGTCTGAGATGCGGGAGCCGGCGCTGCGGGAGCATCTCAGAGGCTTCAGCGTCTCAGTAAGTATCGCGGCAGGGTACGGAACACTGCCGTCAGGGTTAGGGGTTCGTTAGCGCTTGCGTCTCCTGCACAAAGGGGGGGGGGGGGATACGGCCGCAAGTGCGTCTCATGCACAATAAAGGACACATTTGCCAGTGTTACATACTGCCTTCATTTGAAATCCCCACTATCCACGCCAGTCTGAAGCGCGGCAAGCGGACGAGTTACGCGTCCTCCCGACTGGTTCATACCCCCACTATCCACGTCGGCGTGGAGTTGATGTTATAAAGTGTGCGAGCCCTGTGAGGGGACGCGGATTACATCACATGTATTCCGCGTCCCCGCTGTGCTCGCCACACTTTATAAAATCAACTCTACGCCTGACTGACTACGCTAACTGCGTAACGCTGACTGACTACGCTAACTGCGTAACGCTGACTAACTACGTAAGCGCCGGCTGGCTGCGAATGGGCGAGAACACAACGCTGATTCTAACTTGTGTAGTCTCACAGCGGCAGCTTAAGCTTATGGTACATTATATTGGTTGTTATATAGTTTGTAAAATTATATATATTTTAGCTGATGGTAACATGCCACCATTTGTTCTAAAAGCAGTAAGGTTAATATATGATATTAATGCTGTTCTAGATGTAATGTCAAATATAGAGTATTTGGATCCAGTGGTAGAGGATCTTAGGGACAGTTGGGTTCTAGAATTGGGAGTAGTCTTCCTTTACTTTTCCCATTCTATGAGTTTTGTACGTGACTTACTAGGGTTTGTGTTCGTCTAGATGACTTTGCATAGAATTGGTTAGACCAGGAGTTCTACCGACGGGCAGTCTAGCTAGTTTTGACTGTTTTTGTTGTTGCAGGAAAGTGACGCGTTAAGGGTTAAGAACGAGACCACAAAAGGCAACGTGGATTTTGTGGTTCCTCCATCTGCTAAGAAGACCAGAACAGAAGGAGACTTGAAACCTTTGGTTATGCCAGTATCTGTACCTGTTAAAATGGATACTGCACGAGACAAGGGAGAGGAAGAAAGGATCCAAAGGACATTGGCGTCCGAAAGAGAGCCCTCGGCATCTATGCAGTCTGTGATAGTGACACGGCACCGAGCTGGTCAGACAACTATACCGGCACCTTCACTTCAGGTGAGGCCATTAACTCCTATCTGTAGGGTTCTATCCACTATATAAGGAAACAAAGTAATGGGACTTCTTAAAATTTAGGGGTCAGTCCAAATAGCCGCGAGTTCACTCGCAGTCCGTGTTTTGCGGTTGTATGCCGCACTTATGGTACCAGTTTTTAGATGTAACCTCATAGATGGGCTATTAGGCTGTATACAAAAATCTTAGAGCCCAGGGTGAGAATGGGACGGCAAGGAAGGCTAGCTGCTGTGACGTTGGCAGTGTTTGTCATGCTAGCTGCAGGGCCAATGGGGGTTTTCCCTAGCTTACATAACATAATGTAACGTGGTCTCCCCTCCCTGTCGGGCCCGGCCTCAGCAATTATGTATCCAGCGATGTCCGGCTCCATGCATATAGTCTAATGTGTACCCAGCTTTAAGTTTAGAACCACTGATCTTGCCAGAACCATGTGCTCTCTTTATGGGACTCTGTTAGGCAGGGAGTTCAAAAAGTCCCTCCACAGAGGGTGTTCTCTCTGGCTGTAGATCTTCTATTCTCTACAGTCATGGGAGGCCAGAGATGGACACTGACAGTGGGAAATCACAGCCACCAGAGACCCTGTACACAGGACTTATTTCAAGTAAATAATAGTGTTTAGCATGCATTTTATGCCTCTCTGTTGGAACTTTTTGAACTCCCTGTAGAAAGGACAGCCCATTTGCACTTGCCACTAAGGTAGTCAGGGCCTGATCAAAGAATCCAGGTGCCCATGGCTAATACACCCCATGTAATGTTGCTATGGTGGCTCAGGGACTTGACATTCATACTGCCCATGTGCATGTAATAAAGGCTATTCCCACATCCCATACAAGAATGTCTGCTAAAGTGTTGTCCTTAAGTGAAAGGAAAAAATGTGATTTATTTGAGGGTGATCAGTGCAGAGAGAAATAATGGTACTTGTCCCTTTATACTCCCCAACTTCCAGTGGTCTTTGCCCTTTTTTTTTGTTGGTGTTTTCGTGCTCTTGTGCGGAAACTAGCGCAGTTAGTACTGTTGTATTGGATAATACATAATGAGCCATGTACAGGTGGTAGGAAGCCTGTAGCTACCACATGGGGAATACATACACCCAGTAGGTTTATTATTTGCTGTCCATTATCTCTTCTGTATTGGTAACTTTTATTTTTACACCTCCGCAGCCCAGTAACTCCCCTTCATTGTCAGAAGGGGAAACTATGTCCCGGAAGCCTAAGCAACGACCAAGACCGGAACCACTGTTCATCCCTCCCAAACCCGGCACATTTGTTGTTCCAGTATATACGAATATAACTCCTTACCAGAGCCACCTGCGCTCACCTGTACGGGTTCCTGAGCACCTCAATGACCGAAACTTTGAGTTACCGCCCTACACTCCACCCCCTATCCTCAGCCCAGTGCGTGAAGGGTCCGGACTTTACTTCAATGCCATCTTGTCTGCCAGCACGCATTCAATGCCCCCACCGATCACCCCAAAGAGCAGCACGAGAACCCTGCTGAGATCCAGTAAGTCATTTTATTTTTCTTATTTCATAAGATAACCTGTTACGGTAGTCAATCATTGTGTCGGCCTGTATTTCTGAGTCACGTCTGGCCTTCCCTAGAATGCAATCATCTAGTCTAGTGTCCGTGAGTCTCCAAAACACTGCCATCTGCTGGCAGAGCGTGAAACTACATCTCTTTCTCACACATGCACAAACATAGAACGGAGATGCTGATTGTGGGCATCTCTATACACAACCCAGCAGCTGTGGCATTTGCATATTGTCATATGGCCAATGTGAAAAAGACCTAGACGTGATGGGAGTTGCATGCACGTCCGCATCAGCCCCACAGTTTATATAAAGGGATAAAGGAAGCCTAAAAAGGAGGAAAAATGTCGCAACACAAAAAATACAATGAAAAAACAATATCCTGCTTAAACCATGCTATAACTTTTTATTTTTTATTTTTTTTACTCGTGTCCGATCCATTTATTAGATGTGTGCCAGTTTATAAATAAATGCAATGTCCTCTCTTGGTTTAGCATTAAATGATCGGTACTCTTTACCTAGAACGGCGCCCGTCGCGGGCATCGCGGGTACATTTATGCCTGCCCGCGACGCGACCGACGCGATGCCCGCGATTTTCCCATTGAAAACCATGTTAAACCTGAAAAATCGCGTCGGTCGCGTCGCGGCCGGCCATAAACGTACCCGCGATGCCCGCGACGCGATGCTCCCGATTTCCCATAGGAAGCAATGTTAAAAGCCGCGATGGACCCGATTTTAGTGTTAAATGCCTCAATCCACCCGATTTGGCCATAGGAATCAATGTTAAATGGGCTACAGAGCCCATTAACCCTTAAATGTCCCCCCAAATTTTTAACGCCACCCCACGATCAACGCCAACCCGAAGCGTGGCGAGCGCAGCGAGCCCGCGAGGGGCGGCGGTACGCGTCCTCCGACCTTTTCATGCCCTACTATCCACGTCGGCGTGGTGTGAGAATAGAATAGTGTGGCGAGCGCAGCGAGCCACCGAGCCCGAAGCGTGGCGAGCGCACGCGGATACCTTCACAGGTAAGCGCGTCCCCTCGCGGGCTTCACAGGTGTCCGTGGCCACGCGGACACCTGTGAAGCCCGCGAGGGGACGCGTATAACTGTGAAGGTATCCGCGTCCCCTCGCGGGGCTCGCTGCGCTCGCCACGCTTCGGGCTCGGTGGCTCGCTGCGCTCGCCACACTATTCTATTCTCAACTCCACGCCGACGTGGATAGTAGGGCATGAAAAGGTCGTAGGACGCGTACCGCCGCCCCTCGCGGGCTCGCTGCGCTCGCCACGCTTCGGGTTGGCGTTGATCGTGGGGTGGCGTTAAAAATTTGGGGGGACATTTAAGGGTTAATTAGGGCTATTTGGGCTCTGTAGCCCATTTAACATTGATTCCTATGGGAAAATCGCGGGCATTGAGGCATTTAACGCTAAAATCGCGGTCAATCAGGCTTTTTAACATTGTTCTCTATGGGAAAATCGCGGTAATCGCGGGTACCCGATTTTGATGTACCCGCGATTTACCCGCGATTTACCCGCGATGCCCGCGATTACCGCGATTTTACCCGCGATGCCCGCGATTTCAATCGTGGGCGCCGTTCTAGGTAAAGAGTACCAAATGATCATTAATAAGTTGTACGATGAGTATGGATCCGGGAACATGTATTGTGCACCTCTGAGTAATCTATTCTGTTTGCAGACAGTGGAGACGACATGCCACCACTGCTCACTGTAATGGGAGAAGTTACGCCAGTTAGCATTGAACCGTAAGTCTTTGGATCCTGTTAAATATCCATTGTCTCTATGCCAGGGCACACTATTACTGATCTAAAGGTGCCCATACACGCTCCGATCCTGGCGTGCGGTCTGGGCTGAAATAGCATCCATCGCATTGCATGCGTTGTGCATGCAATGCGATGTGATGAAAAGCAAGTACAAAAAGTATGTGCAGCACATACTTTTTGTACTGTGCGATGAGGTGCCGCGGGAGCGCGCACCTCAAAGCACATATTGCACCGCCGGGATCGGAGCGTGTATGGGCTCCTTAAGAGTAATCATTGGGGTTTAGAGGGTTTGCACCCTGCTCTAGATCCCATAAATGTGGGGTTATACCTTTTTGGACACCCTTAAGGCCCATACACACTTGACGATTTTCAGCTGAAAATCGCTCAAAACAGCCGTTTTGAGCGATTTTCCGCTGAAAATCGCCTGGTGTGTATGCCCCCCAGATTGCCGACTAGCGAGGATGCGCGCTCCCGCATCCTCGCTAACGAGGTGGGCAATCTGCTGGTTTTACCAGCACACCTAGCGATGATGGCTGGTTTTTCAGCCATCATCGCCAAGTGTGTACAGCAGCCGGACTGAAAGCTGAAAGTCTTTCAGTCCAGCTGACAGCCCGCTCCCTCCCCCTGTTCATACTCACCCCTCCCCGCTCCCCACGCTGCCTGTCTCTTCTCCTGGCTCCAACGCTGCTGCTGCTGCACAGTGACAGGTTCTCCTCCACTGACTCCCCTGGCCGGACATACAGCTCGGCAGGACGCCCCGCCCCCACCCCCAGGCTCACAGGCTTGCTCCCTGCTCCTGCTGTGTGGAGCATAACCCCACTGACCACCAATGAAGGTAATTTAAGGCAGTGATATAAACATTGCTGGCACATGCCAGCAATGTATATATTACTGCACCACTGGGCACCAATGATTTTGTTTTAAGGCAGTGATATATACATTGCTGGCACATGCCAGCAATGTATATGTTACTGCACCACTGGGCACCAATGATTTTGTTTTAAGGCAGTGATATATACATTGCTGGCACATGCCAGCAATGTATATGTTACTGCACCACTGGGCACCAATGATTTTGTTTTAAGGCAGTGATATATACATTGCTGGCACATGCCAGCAATGTATATATTACTGCACCACTGGGCACCAATGATGTTGTTTTAAGGCAGTGATATATACATTGCTGGCACATGCCAGCAATGTATATATTACTGCACCACTGGGCACCAATGATTTTGTTTTAAGGCAGTGATATATACATTGCTGGCACATGCCAGCAATGTATATGTTACTGCACCACTGGGCACCAATGATTTTGTTTTAAGGCAGTGATATATACATTGCTGGCACATGCCAGCAATGTATATGTTACTGCACCACTGGGCACCAATGATTTTGTTTTAAGGCAGTGATATATACATTGCTGGCACATGCCAGCAATGTATATATTACTGCACCACTGGGCACCAATGATGTTGTTTTAAGGCAGTGATATATACATTGCTGGCACATGCCAGCAATGTATATATTACTGTACCACTGGGCACCAATGACACATAAGCCAGTAATATATACATTGCTGGCACATGCCAGCAATGTATATATTAGCACCACTGGCCACCAATGATACTTATAATGCAATATATATATATATATATATATATATATATATATATATATATATATATATATATATATATATATGTGGCTAAGAGCCGGCACTCAAACCAATCAAGGGGGTGGTAATATGCCTTTGGGTGCCTTCCGCAAAGTTGAGGTAGTAGGCGAAAAAGCAGCGTCACTCCAAAGGGCTTCAATCAAGAGAATTTATTATAACATGTGGTCGACTGGTCAAGGTCGACGTTTCAATGCAACAGCATTTTTATCAAGACAGCGTGTGACCAGATACATATGTAAATTCTCTTGAATTCTCTTGATTGAAGCCCTTTGGAGTGACGCTGCTTTTTCGTATATATATATATATTGCAGTAATATATACACAGCTCTTAAACTCCCCCGTGGCAACGAGCACTTCACCCCCACCCATGGCATCGATCATGAAGGGCCCTGGGATCGAGCATGAAGCCCCTGGCATTATGGTATGTGGCTTAATGGGCATCATGGTGTGTGGCATAATGTGTAATGGGCATTGCGGTGTGTGACATAAGGTGTACTGGTGTGTATAACATGTAATGGGCATTATGATGTGTGGCATAACGTGTAAGGGGCAATACGGCTGCAAGTAAAATCGTAGCTATGCACATGGGCGGGATTTCCCTGGGCAGGACAGCATTTACCTGATCGCTGGGCTATGAATATACGCAGCCCAGCAATCAGTTCTGAATCAGGCCCCAAGAAAAGAAATACACTGAATAAAATGGCCCCTGCTCTCACCCTTGGAATTTTAACCCCTCCCATTATGTAAATATCCTTTTATATGAAAGATTTTCAGCAAAGTCTTTCGCCTCCTGAAAATCTCTTGCTCTTTGGGGGAAAATAGCTCAGTGTGTACGCACTACTTTGGTGATAGATAAATCCATCAGAGATTTTGGCAAAGTCTTTGGAAACGAAAATCTTCTAGTGTGTATGGGCCTTTAGTCAAATTGCATGTTTTCTATGGAAAAGGGAATTAAAACAGCTTCTATCTATCTATCTATCTATCTATCTATCTCTGAAACACTGCCATCCATTGGCAGCCAGTGAAACTACATCTACTATTCGAGCGTGCTTACACTGCCACCCGTTGGCAGCGAGTGGAACTACATCTACTAGCTTTCGAAGCATTTGCTTCGAGCGGGCTTACACTGCCACCCGTTGGCAGCGAGTAAAACTACATCTACTAGCTTTGAAAGCATGGTACTTATGTAATATCTGGGCTCCCGTTTTTCTTATGAGACCGCGTCCCCTCGCAGGGCTCGCTGCGCTCGCCACACTATATAAAATCAACTCCATGCGTAGTTGGATAGTAGGGGTAGGAAAAAATGGGGTGCATTTAACATGGGAGCCCAGATAATACATAAGTACCGAAAGCATTTGCTTCGAGCGGGCTTACACTGCCACCCGTTGGCAGCAAGTGAAACTACATCTACTAGCTTTCGAAGCATTTCCTTCGAGCGGGCTTACTAGTATGATCTAATTCGATATGTGCTACTTTGGGCATCAGCCAGCCAGTGATTGATAATTACCAATGTTTCTCATAACCAATTTAGAGTCTCATGATTCAGGAATTTGCCCCATTCCGCCAGCTTTAACAGTCTATGGTCGTCTTGCGTGTGCTGCATTTCAGGAGACTATGACCACTCACAGTCCTGCAGCTAATGTTCCTGTATGTGTGTCCCGGTTGATATTAGTGTAGTGGAATCCTTGTCCTGCTAAATTCTACAGTGTTTTTCAGCTTCAATAGCTTCAATATCTTCTATGTCTGGTACATTACGTTCCATCCGGACCAATATTCCCAGTGCCATTCGTCATCACACAATCACAAAGCTTTTATACACCACATGCTTACCATTAAAGACGGTTCTACAGGTGCTCCTGTTTTTCAGCAAGCATGTCTTTTCTGGTTGTGGCCAAAAACGTGAAATAATTGTTTTGAGAGTCGCACAGAGCGATGTTCAATGTTGTGTCTGACTGGGAATATTGGTTTACATAATTCAGATGTTGACATTAGTGAGGAGATTGTAGTAATATCTCTCCACAGCTCCTACCAAGCTGATAGTTTTTGTGTCAGGCTGGTGGTGTGCTCCCACATGCTGGAAATCAGACTGTCCAGCTAGGCCAGTGGTCAGGGAACTCGGTCCTCATTACCCCACACAGTGCATGTTTTGCTGGTAACCCACACAGGTGTACTAATTACTCAGACACATTTTATAAGGTCCGCAGGTGGAGTTAATTATTTCACTTGTAATTCTGTGAGGAGACCTGCAAAACATGCACTGCATGGGGTAATGAGGACCGAGTTCCCTGACCACTGAGGGAACAAATCGAACGTGATTGGTTATCGATTGAATTGTGTAGGAGAGGGATAACTACGGAACAAATTTCACAGAGCTAGGTGGGCACTCTGTCCACATGCTTCCGCTCCAACAATGACAGGCATGATTACATTCATAATTCCGACACCGTTAGAATGCTTTAAAGCAGTAGAATTGTTATGGTATCCTTTGATCGCTGCCCCCTTCTTTGTAAAAGTAAATGATTTTCTTTTCATAGATAAACACTTATGGGGCTACAAATGTAGTAATCATTTTGAGTCATTTTCTAAGCGCTCTCACTAGATCGTTTAGAAAATGCTGCTACGAGTGGAGGGGCAATCTCATTGTGCAGCCCTGCGCGCCGCTATCACCCCGCGATTAATAGCCAGCATGCTGGATACATTTATAATTGCCGGTGTCAGTGCCAGTGTTCTCGCCGGAGAACACTGGCCCTGACAAATCGCGCAGCACTTATCGCTGGCACATCGCTGTGTGCCGAGTGATCTTGCCGAAGCGTTCTGAGTGATCCGAGCTTTCTTGGCAATTAATGAGGCCTATGCATTACAAAAAATAAGTGATTCACAGATTCTTCCGTT
Organism: Crinia signifera; assembly: GCF_055691185.1. Lineage (NCBI taxonomy): Eukaryota > Metazoa > Chordata > Amphibia > Anura > Myobatrachidae > Crinia > Crinia signifera. The sequence goes on along the minus strand of NC_139228.1, from coordinate 38,161,156 downwards.
TTAACGATTCTTTAACCGATATGCACCGATACATTGCTGATATTTACAGCCACTTGCACATCATTTTCATCCTAAGATCAGATCTGTGATGCGCTATAATACTAGTAACGGTCCGCAATGGCTGATTATTACCATACACTAGCAATCTGCAGCCCCGATTGGTCAGTGAATTCCGACATGTTAAACAGCTTGATATTCTCATACCTAGTTGGCCAAAATCGGATGATTATTTTGGTTCCATCTTCTTTAAAACCCAGAAGTTCCCAAACTGATTGTGTCTATATGGGCCCCATGAGGCCTAACAAGTGACTCCAGTTTCAAGGCCTCTGCTGAAAGGGTGCCCAGACATCTGCACGTGGCACCGCCACTGTTTCGGTTTGAATTACTAATATTTTGTAGTAAAATATGCAGGTATCAATATTAAATGTTCAATTATAAGTCTAAATAAAACGGTTTAAGGTATCATATCATGATGAACACTGTTCTGCGCTGAGGTTGTACCATGCCTGTATGCTAACCCCCCCCCCCTCCTTCCCCCACACACTCTCACCCCTTTCCTCCTTCCTGCAGTTTAAGGGCCCCATCCACTAGGGCGAGTTATCGCATGCGATATCCTGCCAACTCACCCAGCGGCTCTCGGGGGAAGGATCGTATTTGATCCTAGCAAAGGCTACAACAAATATTCATGGTACCCTCTGCGATGTGAGGCACACGGAAATGTGCCTCACATCGCAATAGCAAGTAAATGACATGCGATATGTCACTTTCCATGTGATACTTTGCAGCAATGAGTAGGAATCATAAAATGTGACCATATCGCACTAGTGGATGGCCACATTAACCCTTTCTCTAGTGCGCAATCCTAACTCTCTCTCTCTCTCTCTGGCATACTTACGGTCAGGATGCTGACAGTTGGGATTCCGGCGTGGATTCAGTCCTGACACTGCTCACAATGCCGGCACCGGTATCCCTTACTAGTGCGGAATCCCACTGAGTCCTTTATGCAAAGTGTATTCTCCTATACACTATGGTTCCATGTATATTGTTACAACAATAGGGTATATGTCCTCTTTGATGCGACCAGCAGGTCCCTCTGGGATTCTAATTCCACAACAGCTGGAAGGTCTCGGTTTGCTAAAGACTGATTTCAGGAATGGATAAAGCGGTTACTAATGAAAGATTAATGCCCGGCCCCTACATCATACTGACTTTCCTATATGGATTACGTGTCGCACAGGATCAGACTGCAGCAATCTAGCACTGAGGTCATGCTGCAGATTACACTATTATGGAACCTTGTATACATACAGTGTGCATGGAATAGTGTATTATATACATGGAAGCTATATTTATTGAGCAGAGATGTGGTTATATGCTAAATTCTTTGTGTATGGTTTTTCCAGATGTGTTTTTTGTGTTGTTTGGGGTTAAATTGAGCCTTGTCTTATTTGTCCTACCTATAGACGCATTAACATAGGACCACGGTTCCAAGCAGAGATTCCCGATTTCAGGGACAGGGGTTCGGCGTTCGCTGATAAGCATAAAGCTGACTTGGTCTGGTTTCCCTGGGAGGATTTGGAGAACAACCAAGGTGAGCAGGAGGCAGGCAGATCACTAATCTAAGAATGACTACCTTATGTAAGAGTTAGTGTGTGTGTGTGTGTGTGTGTGTGTGTGTGGGGGGGGGGGTCTGTGCTCGTGCATGATAGATATACTGTACATAACACAGAGGCAAAAGGCCTTTTTCAGATGGCGATAACAGAGAACAGTAGCTTATAATTGGCATACACACTTACAATGTCAAATATTCCCGTTTTGGCAAGGCAAGATTAACCAATGGGCAACTTGTATATAGGGTATATTTTATAGCAAATCGATAATATTCTATCCTAAAAGCAGGCGACTTGCATGGCCATTTGGCTACATGCCAAATTACCACCACATCAAGTAATACCCGCACGTCCGTGTCACACGGCTTGGATTGGTGAGGCCAAATATAATTTGTGCATGTTCCCTCTGTACCACAGATAGGAATACGCTAGTAAAAATAATTCTCATTTGCACTTATTCTGGTTCACTCGCAAAGGCAAATTCCTTCTCAAATGGACAAAACCATGTGCACTGCAGGTGGGGCAGATGTAACTTGTGCAGAGAGAGTTTGGCTGGGTTATTTTGTTTCTGTGCAGGAAAATACTGACTGCTTTATTTTTACACTGCAATATAGATCTCACTTTGAAGTAAAACCCCACCCAAATCTAATTCTCTGCACAAGTAACATCTGCCCCACCTGCAGTGCACATGGTTTTGTCCATTTGAGAAGGAATTTGCCATTGTGAGTGAACCAGAATAAGGGCCATTGTGTATAAAGTGTTTGTAGCGTGGTGACCGTGTTTATACCTCATTGTTTGTGTGTGTGGCAGTGGCAGAGTTGTTAACAGCGGCGTGTTCCAGCATCATGCCAGGAGGAGGCACCAACCAGGAGCTGGCGCTTCATTACCTTCACGAGTCAAAGGGAAACATTTTAGTAAGTGCGTCACATTATCCTTTCTTGTCTGCTTTTTCTTTTTGTAACTTTACTCTTTGTTTATAGGACTTTGTTATTACTTATCGGTTTATCGTGTAGTACAGCGGTGTCAAACTCAGAGGCCAACAGCTGTTGTGGAACTACACATCCCAACATGCCTTGCCACAGATTTTATATAATGGATTGCTAAAACTGTGGCAGGGCATGCTGGGACGTGTAGTTCCACAACAGCTGGAGGGATATGAGTTTGACACCGCTGTGTTAGAGCATGTGTTTCTATGTTCTGATATTGCCCAAACACAGCGGTGTCAAACTCATGTCCCTCCAGCTGTTTTGGAACTACACGTCCCAGCATGCCCTGCCACAGTTTTAGCAATCCATTATATAAAATCTGGCAGGGCATGCTGGGATGTGTAGTTCCACAACAGCTGTTGGCCTGTGAGTGTGACACCGCTGCTCTAACCCCAGGGTTACTATGGCAGAGACGAGCAAATGCAAGTAGTCCTATCGCGGTCACTAGGTTGACATATATTCGTTCGACCACTGAAGGTTGACAGTGCTTATATCGACCTGAAATAGGTTGACATGGCTAAGGTGGACAGGGTCAGAAGGTCGACACAAACATTAGCTCAGCAATGTGAATGTCAAAAGGACGACATGAGTTTTTCACAGTTTTTTTTAGCCGAATTGTGCCGACAGGCGTTATTTCATACCCTACCATCCACTAGGATGTGGAGGGAGGATATATTACTGCCCGAAGCATGGCGAGCGCAGCAATTCAAGTGGCACTAGAGTTCAGTACACTAAGATGGTGTCCATGTCGACGTTTGGGACAAAAAAACGCGAAAAACTCATGTCGATCTTTTGACTGTCGACCTTTCCATTGTCGACTTAATGCCTGTGTCCACCTTCCAACCTTGTCAACCAGTTTCAGGTGTCGACCTAAGCCCTTTCGAACTTCATTGAGTCGACCCTATGACCCATGCCCATCAGCAGCGCCCCCTGCATGTCACTGTGTTGCATGGGGTATACTGTATATAGGCGAGAACTTCCTCTCGTATCTAGTTCCAGATGGCGCGTCCAGTTACTCAGCGCTTAGAAATTGGGAAGAAAAAGTGCTTTGTTGTATAGTACATGAACCTCCTTATATTCCATAATATGTAGTCTGTGAATGTGATGTTTTATTGTGGTACTCTAAATCCCGCCCACGTGGCAGTGATTGACATGACGGTGGCTTTGGGTTGGTGGGGAATAGTAATGTTCTACAATGAAGAGTACAGAGGACCACCACCCTAATAACAGGCTGCAGTGTAGCGCTGTATTCTGCTCACTGCCAAGCACTGGTAATTGCTGAATCTTTGGCAAGGAAATATTCAGCACGGGATATTTACTATAATACAGTCCAGTGGTTTATGTACCATCTGTTATTACAGCAGCCAGTCAGAGGATCAGGATTATTATTTGCATTGCATACAGTGACAGCCTATCATCTTAATATTAAACTGCTGGTATTTATTGTCGACAGGCTACGCTCGCTAAGCTGCTACTGAAGAGACCAAAACGGCACAGAGGCCATCCGCTGGCAAACTACCATTACTCTGGTAAGGACAACACTGAAACATCGCTCCAGTCCTGAGATTATAAGGCTGCATTCTTTAAACAAAAATGATTAAAGGGAAAAACATAGATATCTTGGCCTTGGCTAGTGTTTATTTTTGTAAATGTTACCAGAATGTGAATCAGACCGCAGAAGAACCTTTTGTCTCTGCTCTTCAAGGGGGGCAGTTGGTGCTGAGCTTGGAATGTCAGTCATAGACCCAGAAGGCAAATGACAGTAATGTATTGTATTGTATTGTATTGTAAGGTGTGACTCAGACGCAGGAAAGCAGTGGTGTTCTGTTGCCCATACCGACCTATCAGGTGTCAGCTCTCACTTTCTAAGCTGCACAACAAAAACAAAGATTTGTTGTTATGGACAAAACAAAGCCAATGATTCCCTGTGTACTATTAATGTCCCCAGTGATACTTTATAACCTTTTTAATAGTAATTTTTTTTACAAACACTTGTATTCATTATATAAACAGTGATGGGGGTTAGAGGACATTTTTAGGAACGTTTTAAATGATTTTCTGGCTTCTAATACTTGACTTCCAGTAGATTATTTGCGAGGCTTGGTATTATTGTAGTGTTTCTATAGGGTATTGCAGCAGTCCGTTTTGTATAGGTAAGCATGCTTACACACACTGACATCTCCATCGTTATTAAACTAATTGAAAGCCCGGTAAAATGACGGCATCTCCATGTACTTTCACTTTGAGCTGTGACCTTTTTTAGACCCCAAACTCTCCACCCCTACCCCATTCCCTATCTGCTCCTACTTAAGATCTGTCTTCACAGCTCCATCTCTCCATATCTAGGAGGTTGGAAACAAGTCTCCCTGCAAAAACTGCTTTCAATTTCTGTTATGACTTCTTTTAGCACACAAAAGGAGTAATTTGGTCCATCACAGCTGCTTGTGTTGCATCCAAGAGCAATAGAATAAAACTACTTTAAGAAATGAAAAAGAACCACAGTCCGCAATCATTGCATTAAGGAGATGAGACCGGAGCTGAAATGAGCTTCAGAGGGATTTGTGGGTTCTCTATCAAAGGGGAGACTGCCCTCACATTGCTCTGTGCACTGCGAAAGGAACTGGAATGCCAACACCATCTTCTATGGGGTTGGGATTATTTGGTCTACAGCATGATGGTCGACATGGATCTAGGCCGACATGGGAAAAGGTTGACATGGTTCTAGGTAGAAAGGTCATTAGTTCAACAGGTCGTTAGTTCGACAATGTCTAGGTCGACAGTCAAAAGGTCAACATGGGGTTTTTCACTGTTTTTTTACCTGAATGTCAACACAGTCGACATGGACACAGTTTAAAGTGCACCGCATCCCCTCGCATCGCTCGCAATGCTTCTGGCACGGTGCCTCCTCGCTACGCTCGGCACCCTGTTTTATTCTCCCACCACGCCACATCCCAGCATGCCTTGCATCAGTTTCAGCATGGCCACATAGTAAAACTAATGCAAAGCATTCTGGGATGTGTAGTTCCTCAACATCTGGAGGGCCGCAATTGCCCAGCCCTGCCCTAGTGGATAATAGGGCATGAAATACTGCCTGTCGGCACACGTCGGCTCAAAAATCTGTGAAAAACCCCATGTCGACCTTTTGACTGTCGACCTAGACACCGTCGAACTAATGACTTGTCGAATGAACGACCTGTCAAACTAATGACCTTTCAACCTAGAAACCTGTCGACCTTTTCCCATGTCAACCTAATGGTGTGGACCTAATGACTGTCTACCATCATGATGTCGACCAAATGACCGCATCCTCTTCTATAAATGAGTGCAAATTATCATAGTGAAACGACCAAACGTCCAGCGGGGACGCGCATCAGATCGGAATCCGATCTAACATGCCCAATTTACCTACAACCAACATAGAAACGGTCCATTTAGACTATATAGTCTATTTTTACATTCCATTCAATTGCGTTGAATTTCCATTCACTTTGATTCTGCGTATATAAGCAAAATCAAATATAAAAATAGACGTATATGGAACTGTGTGTACCCTCTATTAGGTCTCTGACTCGTACAGTTATGAAGTCCCCAGAACTTTGGAGACCATTCTATTTCCTCCTCTGCATTTTTCTTCCAGGCTCAGACAAGTGGTCTCTTAATGAGAAGAGACTTTTCAACAAGGGAATGGCCATCTATAAGAAGGATTTTCTGCTGGTTCAGAAGCTGGTATGTAACAGTCTGGACACTTTGGGCTCCATTAATCAGAGTAATTGCATGTAATATACATTATGTACAGAATTATACATGCACGCTATGCTGAGATTTAGGGCTGGTTTAAGGTTCGTGGAGGCACCTACCATTTACATTGTCACATGATTTGCTGGTGATGTTATTTAAAGATGTAATGTGTAAGTACAGGTTGAGTTTCCCTAATCTGAAAGTGCGAAATCCAAGACTGCATTGATTTAGCGATTCCTATGCTTTCTGATGGGTGCCGGATGACCTCCTGACAGTCAGGATCTGATTTACAGGGACTATTCTCCCTCGTCGGCAAGTGCAGCGGGCCTGCAAGGGGCTTCCAGGCAACCGTGTCCCCCCCAGAAATATTGCATATGTCCATTATTCCGCATTCTGAGGCCATTGTTGTACATAAGGCCTGCACAAATAGTGACATTGTTTGGGCTGAAACAATGTTCTTGAGATTACAGTTTATCTGTTCACTTGGATGTAGTCACAACTCGTCAGAGGGAAAGGGAAAATAATGTATTTCTAGGTTTCAGTTTGGAAGGAGAAAATCGTTCATTTACTAGTTTATAGACTGGGAGCATTGTTGTTTTACTGTGTATGGAAAGAATTTCAGATTAAATGGAGGAACTGCCATTCTTTAATAGCGTAGAGATATGTGTAGATGCATGTCTTGTCCTGTTTATGGACCAGTCCAATTTCTCATTACATATAGAGACTTTCTATAATGGTATGGGTTATGTATAGAGTTTTATGGTGGTTGGATTGCTTTGTGTGTATGTTGCTAAGGTGAATAGGGAAGTAACTTGTGCGACCATCCAGACTTCCCTACAGGAGAACTAACCCCCGTCTCTTGCTCCTGGTTCTAGATTAAAACTAAATCTGTGGCTCAGTGTGTGGAGTTCTACTACACCTACAAGAAGCAGGTGAAGATCGGACGCAATGGCATGTTAATTTACGGAGATGTTGAGGCCTCAGCAGATGAGAAAAACCCCAGAGAAGACTCTGAGATCGACATTAAGGTATTATTAAGAACACACCCTCTATTATTTCTAAGAAGCATAACTTATTGTACCTGCCATGGGGTTAATCCTATTAATACATGTGGGCTCATTAATACTCGTCTTACCGGATCAGCTCTTACATCCACATAAGAGTTGTAGTGACCCTGTTTTCTTAAGGCCGTTTTAGATGTTCTAGGAATTTGCCGCCACCCAGATATTCTGTCTGTAGACGGTGTGGCATAACAAGAGATATGTACGGCTTCCAGCTGGGCGGAGCTGTTGTATATGACTTGTAGGGGAGAGATGGAAGTGTCTGCCAGGATCGCATGGGTGCGAGGGGCAGGAGGAACTCCTATGTCAGTGTCACATCTGCTCACTCCCATATGCCAGGCTGGTGTTAATAGCCGCCGTACCGTCTGTAGTTGCTGAACAGCTAATGCCAGGAAACCTTTAGCGGAGAAGTGCCAGTACCACCCTGTCATTGGCGGCATGTGCAGGTTGCATGTTATACCTTCTGTTAGACCTTATGTTGTACTGAGTGATCTGGGCTTCATATAAACCCGCGACTCTCTAGCTATTGTGCAATCTGAAGAATGAACATAACAATATTACCAAAGTGACACGTCGGCTGTCTGGACCTTCTCCTGCAGGTCACCCACCCACAGTCCAAAAGTGCGGCACACGTGAATTCATTACAAGTAATGACATCGACCCCTATATTCCCTTGCCACGCTCCCAGAATGCAACAAGACTATGGGCGGTATTCAATTGTTTTTCTACCAGCATTTCAGTTCACTGTCCCCGGGGGTGGTGAGCTGAAATGTGCAAATGCGTGGCTAAACCTGACCATAATGAGCGCAATGTGTGCAAATAAACAGATTCATTGAATATAGTTCTGCCGTCATTTTAAATGGGAGATTGGGCGCAATGTAACAATTGAATACCACCCTATGAGTCATTTACATCTTATTTGCTTTAAAGATTTGTCAAGTTGTGTTAACCCCTTCACTGCTGTTGTCTCACCCTTGCACTGAGGTCATTTTTTTTTTAAAGGGGCAGTCATTTATAAGACATTGTTTGGCCTTGTAAATGACTGCCTTTAAAAAAAAAAAAAACAACTCATGTGTTTCCGTCAGACTCGCACTGAATTACATCAGGCCCCTTGTCTTATTTTGCCAATTGTCCGCCTTTCCAAAATAGGGAAAAGCAGGATTCTAGACAGGGAATTTAGTTCATTAGCTAATTGATCCTTCCGGGATATACATTTAGCCCTGAAGTGTGGCCACCATCCGCTATTATCGGGGATATTTTTGTGTGGGACTTAAGCAGGCTCTCGAAAAAAAATTGCAGAAAAAAACAGTTTTCGACACCGGCCCCAGGTGATCGGAAGGAATTGCAATTGAACCTGCAATGTTTTATGGAGTCAATGTTTTTTATATGATTTCTGTTCTCAGAGTTCTCAGCGACTTGGACCAGCTGTCCCTCCCCGAAGAGAGCCGCCGAAAGAGGACACCACAGAAGTTCCTGTGTTGGAGAAGATGGCGGAGGAGTGTACAGTGCAAGTGAAACTGGAAAAGGAAGAAGAAGAAGAAAAGGCAGAAGACTATAATGAAAAGATGAAAATTCTTTCTCAGACTAAGGTCACACAAACGCTACAGGCCAGTGAATTGGTAAGTTATGTGTGACTCTCCTGCACAATATACTTTGCTGCAAACTCTCTATTTTGGACATTAGGCACAATATTGTGTGTTATTGGGAACCGCCGTTAGATGACCACTGTCCTGGTGTAGTTGTCCTGGTGATCAGAAGCCTTGTTCTGGAAACAGGCCATGAAACAATCCACACACAGATGCGATGTATAATGGCAGACAATATAGGCACGAGGACTTTCTTTACATCGTTGGGTCTAGAAAACGTTCCATGCATTTTGCACAATGGAAACTAATGTGACATTAAGTACATGCCTTTTCTCCATTATTACCTAGGACCTAGTGACTCATGCAGGCAATGCCTAGACTCACCTAGTGTGTGCTACGCTTTGAGGAAGTGAGCAATCATTGTCTATCTTAGGGGCCGATTCAGACCCGAATTTGGCCCCATCCACTGTGGGTTGGTGTTTGCACATGCACAAACCCCGGGAGAGAATGGCCGTTTGTTCCAGGAATGGCGGGAAAGGGGCGGAAGCAGGGGAACACCCAGTGTATTATGTGGGTGCCCATAAAAACGCTAAGCTTACCCTTGCAGACGCAGGCCTGCTTGGGGTGGGCGGCTGACGTCATATGATGCCAGCGCCTGCCCCGAATTTGTTGATCTGCGGCCATAAAAAAAAAAGTCAGTCTAGACCAGTGGTTCTCAACCTCGGTCCTCAGGACCCCCCCCCCCCCCCCAACAGAGCGCGGTTTCCAGGTCTCCACACAGAATCACAGGTGAAATAATTAGCCCCACCTGTGCATCTAAAATGTGTAAGTGAATAATGAGTGCACCTGCTGGGTGACCTGGAAAACGTGCACTGTTGGGGGGTCCTGAGGACCGATGTTGAGAACCACTGCTCTATACTGATTTTTATTAGCATGTTATAGCGTAGACGTGTTAGCGGTCATATGCCGCCTCATACAGTTACTGCTGCAAGGAGTCTACAGAACTGTATAGTGAGCACATTACCAGAAACCTTGGGGGCAATAAGATGGCTGCCTCCTTTCTTTATAATGATTTTTAGAGGTTTATAAACCTAATTCGAGACCTGTATGTAAATAAAGCCAAAAAAGTATACTTGATATACAAATTTCAACATGGCATTTTTAAATAATAGTATATTTAATGGTATTTCCAGCTGTTTAATCTGACTGACACCTGTGTTTTTCCTCAGCCAAATGACACCCTGATCCTAAGAAATCAAAATCCTGACACGACGGTATCAGAAAAGGCTTCAAAGCCAAGGGGTCGGCACCCGCGGGCAAAAGTCCCCCCAGACGATACACCGAAACCAGAGGCGCAAACCAAGGCCCCACAGCAAGAGGGCACTTTTCCGTGTAAAAAATGTGGCAGGTAGGTAACAAACCAGGGAACGGATTCAGTACAGATCAGAGGGAATATAGGGATTCTCATTCCACAAATGGTTTACGTCTAAAGGTGCAGAGGTAGGTGTTTTAGAAGTTACCTCTTGGAAGTATAATAATGGTGTCATTTATTTGTCACTGTATCAATGAAAAATAATTAAAATGGCTGGCTGTTTCTGACTCTCCATTTTATCACTTTTGAAGCTTAGTGCATCTGGCCCAGGGTGTGTGCGTACTCCAATATCCTATTCTGTTAGTAAAGAAAGGTTAGACAGCCTCCTTCACATATCATTTGGTAAAGCAAAAAGATTACCGTATGTGTTTTTGTTTTTTTTCCTCAAGGGTCTTCCTCAAAGTGAAAAGTCGCAGTGCGCACATGAAGAGCCACGCGGAACAGGAAAAGAAAGCAGCGGCCAAGAAGCAGAGTGAGGCGGCAGCAGCAGCCGCTGCGCGAGCCGCCTTACATGCCAGATCCCGCCGGATGGAGAGTAGTGACAGCGGGAGCAGCAGTGACGGTAGTAGTGGCAGCAGTAGCAGCAGCAGCGAGAGCTGTGACAGTTCAGATGATGGAGAGATATAAGCAGACACTCAGCGGCTGCAGTGAGGCTGGACCCTCGCTCCGTTCCCTTCACCCCCCTCCCTCCCTTTCTTTCTTTTTTTTTTTATTCAAATTTCAATGTTCGCGGTTTCTGCAAGGATCAAATACCTGACGGACTTCTAATGGGCTTGGGACTTTTTATCTTTTTAAATTAACTATTTATTGGGAAAACTATCACGAATCGTGTTTTGGAGAGCTGGGAAATATGTTTGTCCTACACACGTGCCTGCAAAGACAACTTGCATAGAGACAGCACTCGTCGTCTTTCCTTTTTGAAAGCTGCAAAAGAGCGTTTCTGCCGATGAAACCTGGATATTGTGGACCTTGGTTTTCTGTCACTGTGTACACTGGATAATGTTGAATTTTGCACAAGCTCATGAGTGCAATACTACAGGTTTACCAACAGACGGCGCTCCTGCCATTGTTGACCTACATGTTCTGGTCGGCAAGAACGGAGCGCTGAAGATTTTCCATCCCCTACGTAGAACAATAGTTGTCATTGGCAGCCTAAAGAGCTCTTGTTGCCTGCGCACAGGAAACATCAATGCTGTCGTTGGGCTGTCCTTGTAATGCAGCCTGTTCATTCATTAGAAACCACCTCATTAGTGCTTCAGAGGGGTCACTGGTTCCTAGTGAAATAAATGTGTTTTCCTGCCGCTTAATGGCTACCACCACAAAGCGTAGGTAAACGGCTAGATGAAAATATTAATTTGTGATGCCAAGAGATTACCATTGTAAGTGTGGCGGGATTTCCCTCCTAGCACAGACTCGCATACTGTACAAGTCAGTTATTAGGGGTTTTATACATATTTTTTTTTTTTTTTTAAGTATTTACAATGGGGGAAAAAACAATGCAAATAACATGTATATACACTATATGTAAAAGAGCTTACATATACTTTGTTTTGTAAAAAAAAAATATCTTTATATTGCTTAACAGACAATCTTTATATGTTAATAGTTTTGAAGAGTGACTGATATCTTGTCTTAATGTTTCACTGCCGAATTATAATTTTTTTTTCTTTTTAAAATTGACGTCTTCTCATAAATGCATGAAGTGAAGATTTACTGGGTGGTGCCGATGGCGAATATCAGTATTCTGACCATTCTAGATGCCTAATAGCTGTGCGACGCAATAGAGCGGGTGAATTGTTCCCAGTGTGAGTGCAGTCAGAAGATTCTTTCCTACTTTGGTATTCCTGTTGTGGGTGTGTGAAGCAATGTTCCCTGTATTGGGTAATTCAGACGTTTATTAATGATATTGTCACGTTTCTGCCTTTCTCATGGTTCGCTGCTGTTCTGCACAAAAGGTTTTCATATTAAGGGGGATATTCAATCTCCTGCCGCTATTCCCAATAGGCGAAATGGCAGCGGGGCCCGATTCAATGCTGTATTCCCCGACAGCATTGAACAGGGGATCTCTGCACAACGTGCCCGACTTCACAAGCAGTCGAGCACGTTCTGCCAAGAACGGACGGGAAATGACGAGCTCCCCGATTTCCATCTGCTTCCCGTGGCCACGCCCCCTTCTCAGCGTTCAACAGGCAGGACATTGAATCTCGTCTGCAAAATCAAAGTCGAGCTGGCCGAGAATGGGACAGGGTCATGGCTGTCGGGCCAGTGCGACAGTCATGACCCTACATTGAATACCCCCCTTAGTATCACACCTCTGAGAGAGTAAGAGAAGGTGCAGAAGTTGTCGTTAGGGCTATGGGTCACTGGGTTGACCCAATTTAGGTTGACATGCATTGGGTCGGCTACTGAAGGTCGACATGGCTAAGGTCGACAGGATCGGAAGGTCAACAACAGTTTTTCACAATTTTTTTAGTTCCGACATGGACACCATCTAAGTGTACCGCGTCCCCTCGCATGGCTCACTGCACTCCCTATTCTTTGGGCGCGGTGCCTCGCTGCACTCGGCACTAAATTTTATTCTCCCAACACGCCATAGTGGGTGGTAGGGCATGAAATAAACCCTACCAAGTGAAAAACTCATGACAACTTTTTGACTGTCGACCTAATGCTTGTGTCAACCTTAGCCATGTCGACCTATTTCAGATGTCGACATAAGACCTGTTGATATTCAGTGGTCCACCCAATGCATGTTGACCTCAGTAGAGTTCGCCTAATGACCATATCCCGTCTATTGCAACCAATCAGCTTCAACTGTCATGTTTTTTTATAGACCAATCCTTTATCTAGCACAATGGTTTGATCCATCTGCCCCTCAAACAGAAAATGGGACGGTCCATTTCGGTGAACTATGATTGTTGTATAATAAATATTACGTGATGCACTTGGAATTCAGTGATTACAGTTCTAGGTCATAGTTTCTCAGAATTCCTAAGTGATATTTAGTGGAATCCCCATTACCTAAGGAATCTATACTGTAGAGCCCTAGTGCGTTTACTAAAATTAGTTGTAATGGCATATTTATGTGCTGTCTGTATAAATGCCACATTAGTACATGTGTCTGTCTGGGTGCTGTGAAACCACAAGTCCCAGCATACACTGCCAGTTATCAGCAGGCACAGCATGCTTGAGCTTGTAGTTATACAACACCTGGTGAGACGGAGTGTCTAGGACCAGCCTACTAATGGTGCTTTTTACAAACGTGACATACAAATCAAAGAAGTTACAGAATTCAACCTTCACTCTTCCAACCAGTGGCTTCAAACTCCTATTTCTATGTAGTGGGTTTGTAATCAAGCTTTAAGGGGGTATTTATTAAAGCTCTGAAAGAGGTAACAATGTTAGTGCAAATGTATCAGCCAATTGGCCCCTAACTGTTATTTTTCAAACCAAGTCTGTAACTTGGCAGTTAGGGTCTGATTGGCTGGTTGTTTACCACTCTCCACTTTATCACTTTTTGAAGCTTGGAGCATCTGGCCCTGTGTTTTAAAAAAATGGCAGGGTCTGATTGGTTGGTGGTTAACTGGCATTTTAATAAATACCACATTCAGGTCACACTAATGAAAAAGCAGTCGACCTGCACCATATCTTTTGTAACATGCTTAAAGATGCGAGTCCTGGTTGAACTAGTCTATAGTGTAATATATTTACTGCCAGCATCATAAAACTAAATATATAATAAATATAAAGGCTAAAAGGGAACTTCACCCAAAATTAAAAAAAAACTTTAGTTCATTCCACTAGTAATAAAATAATTAACAAAATAATGTTGAAAATCTTTCTGAACACCCCCATCCCCTCCACTCAATATAGTGGAACTGGTAGATTGTCACTTCGTTGAAATAATGTTGCTGCATGGTAGAAGAAAAAAAAAAATCCCAATACCAGATGACCCTTATTGCTGCTAAGGTAAATTCTCATTTAATACCAGAAGTCAGCAAAAAATGTGAAAAACAGTGTTTGCAAAATACCTTTTTTTTTTATTTGGGGTGTATGAATGAAAATGGATGAGGGGGGTCATCTCTTCTAAGGATACATGTCCCAAAATAAATTGTTTAGAAGGCAAAGTTTTGAAATGTTATTTTGGTCGAGTGCATTGAAGAATGTTGGATTACAAACATGTATACTGTGTGCTACTTGAATACAATATATTTGTTAATAATTATTTTTTTATGGCTATTATAAAAGGTCTGTTAATTATCACCACCAATGGAGTATCTTGTCTTTTGTGGACTGTAATTAAAGTTTTTCTGCAGTTAGGTAACCATGGTTACATATTCTGTACAAATCTCCTGTTGCCAAGCCTGGAATAATACTGTTGGAGCTTTACATCTGTCAGAAGATTTGTTCAGTGGTTCCCAAATTTTATTGAATCCTGGTGCCTTAAGGTCCATACACACTTGGCGATTATGCTCAGTGTGTATGGACAGCGATGATGGCTTTGCAAAGTGCAGCGCTATGCAAAGCCGTCCATAAAGCCTCTCATCTGCTGGTAATACAATCAGATGAGCATCTTTCCCGGCGATGATGCGGGAGTATGCATCATTGCTCATTGCCAGGCTGTACACTCTGGGTGGCTTTGCGCTGAAAGCCGATCAAATTTGGTGTTTTGAGCGGCTTTAAGCTCAAAATCGCCCAGTGTGTATGGGCCTTTAGTGTATCAACATATTTTCAAGCAGGGCAAGGATAAAAAATTAAATAAAGTATTGATATAAAGCTACATATAGCTACAGTAACTTTTCCTCACCTCCTAGGAGGTGAAATACTGACAGACCAAATTACTCCTTAGTGTGCTAAACCAGGGTTGACTACACTCCCGGAATGGCCGGGAGGGTCCCGAAAATTGAGTCCCCCTTCCGGCACCCCGTAAAGGTGGTCAACCATCCTGGATACCGGCAGACCCCCGCACTTCCCTGGTGGCAGAGGTTTAAATTGCTGTGATTTGCGGCATTCTGGCTGAGGGGGCAGGGCTGACTATGCACATTGTGGTGATTTAGTCCCGCCCCCTGGAGACCTGCTAATTGGGGGATTCGCATTACTGGGGGCAGGGACTAATGATGTCTCCATCAGCCTCACCCCCAGAAGTGCTGCCGACAGTCTCCATTCCAGGGTTCTCCTAAGAGAGGAGACTGTAAAAGTCGACAAAGCTAAACTAACAAAGTGAAAGCAATTTTTGCAGGGACATTGATCGGTTTCAAACTTGCTGGATATGGCGAGAGGGAGCTGGGAAGACAGAGATTGGAGGTAGGAGCAGATAGTGACTGGGGGTGTGGTGGAGAGTAAATGGCAGAAGCCGTCATGTTGTTGTGCTTTTACTAGTATTAAGTAAATGGTGCCTACCTGTTTCCTTTGGGGTCAGTGGTGTGGCGGTGTAGTGGTGTAGAGTAGTGCTTCAGTTGTCCAAATGTTTTATGATCAGAAAATCCACTGCTAGTGGCTGCCAATCAATATAACTGTAAGTAATTGATTTAGTCCTAGGCTACCCCTGCAAGAGCCATGTGGCACACAGTATAGTAACCATTGTCCTAGTTTACTGAGGAACACAGGCCACTAATGAATCTTCAGTATAACCCATGAACATTAGTTTTAGATTAAGGAATACAAGTTATGCTGGATTCCCACCTGTATAGGATACAACAAAAAAACTATATACTAGGTAGATGTAAGCATCAATATTAAAGGGCAGGTACAAATGCATTGTAATGGCACATCTGCTTACGTGGCTAAGTTGTCTGATTTGGCTGGGTGAAAAGTGGCCAAATCGGATGTGTTCAGCATCTGATCCGATGTGCAGTCCTGCGCAATTGGGATTGGAGTCAGAGGTTGGACCTGCTGCACGTCCGACTTCTCGCTCGGTCCATCTTCCGGCAGCGGGGAAGGGAATTGCATATGATATATCGTATGTGTCTCTGCTTCCCGGGCAGTTCCAGGGGCATTGTATGTGTCTTTTCCCATCAGAGAAGTTGAATAGTGTATGGGGGCCTACATATTATGAACAAATTTGAAGATGATATAAAGTTGGTAAGGGGACAGCTTAATTCTATGGACTAACCAGCACAATAATAGTGTTCATTCTAGCACCCTGCTCCTTGGTGTCGCTGTCTGCTGTGGTACTTCAAGAACAGTCTGGTTTATATCTCAATGTTGAGCTGCAAACCAGACTGTTGTAGAAACACCACAGCAGACAGTGACACCCCAGGCAGGAAGGAGGAACTGCAAGGATTTTACAAGGAGCAGGGTGCTAGAATGAGGACTACAATAACATCCCTCTGTAAAATGATGGGAAGCGGTCATCTATTAGAATGAACTTAGGTCTACAGTCATTAGGTCGACCGCACTAGGTCGACTGGCAGGAAGGTCGACCTGACTTAAGGTCATGGGCCAAGGTCGACATGACTTAAGGTCGACTTTGCATAAAGGTCGACATGAGGAAGGTTGACTGGTCATAAGGTCGCCATGGGTTTTTCACTGTTTTTTGAGCCGACATGTGCCGACAGGCGGTATTTCATGCCCTACCATCCACTAGGGCGTGGAGGAGGTTATTAAAGCTGAAGCATTGCGAGCGTCCGATTCTCATTGCCAACTGTGTCCATGTCGACTGTGTTGACATTTGGGCAAAAAAACAGTGAAAAACCCATGTCGACCTTATGACCAGTCGACCTTCCTCAAGTCGACCTTTATGCAGATTCGACCTTTAGTCATGTCGACCTTGGCCCATGTCGACCTTAAGTCAGGTCGACCTTCCTGCCAGTCGACCTAGTGGGGTCGACCTAATGACTGTAGACCTAAGTGTGGTCTGACAGATGTACCGATTCCAAAATGATTAGTTGCTGTTATTATTTGGCATGACCAGCTGCTCAGTCTTTGCTACCACGGCAGGAAATAAAACACACTTGAAACAAATAAAGAACGTTCTGTTCAATATCATTAAAGGCGAGAAAAACGATTTAACACTTTATTTAACACACTCACACTTTCATATTTCTGATCATTTCATGAAAAGATTACACCCAAAAATCTATAACCTGTGTAAAAAAAAGATGGGGAGGGGGGTATTTAATTTGCGATACGAACTGTAGTAGATCAGCGCCAGCAGTTTTTTTTATTTTTTATTCAGTAACCCATAAATACTTGCTGAAACTTTAGACCTTTACAAACAGAGCCCTTGCCTTCCCCAATAACATAACTGTATAAATCTATGTACTCCATCTCACAGGTAGAATGAAGGATTAAACAGGTGCCATTACTGCTCACAAGACTGGACTTCTTTATTCCACTTTCTCTATGCAGAAAAATAACCTTTAGGATTCCTTTCTATGACAAATGATATATTTATACATCGTATATAAAAGTCTGTGCACTTGAGTATATACTTAATGTACCCTTCAATTACTCAGAGGTAGGGATGACCATCGATTATTCAAAATTTATGGTTTATGGTCGATGTCAAATACTTTTGCCATCAATGGTGGGAGAACCAGATTGTTTCCCTCCAAGATGGCACAGCAGAACTGATGTATTTTTTTCTCTCAAGGTGCTGGGTGTCCATGTTGGAGCATAGCTCCACCCTTGAAGACCTGCCCCCATGTTCTGATTGGCCCATGGGCCACTGGTGATGGCACCAATGCCCACCCCTACACAGAGGTGACAGCCACCAATATTTATTGAAAACTAGCCAATGCATTTCCTATTGGATACACAGGGAAGTCTGTCTCCTACTTCACTTATGGGAGCGCCTTACAGAATGGATACATTGTATAATGTGTTCCATAATGATACTGTTTAACTTGTGCTTGGTCTCAGGTGTGAAGAATTCCTTAAATTCATACACCATTTTGTGCAAAAAAGGAAAACAGATGTACAGCCCCATCCATCCAGCCAGCCACCAGAAGTACAATTTATAATCTGTTTTGACCCACAACGATACTTATCCATATAAAAATGAAACCATTTTAAACATTATTATAAATACAAATAACATTTATAAAAAAAAGGTAGTTTTTTTTTTTGTCTTTTTCTAAAATGGTTTAAATAAGTTAAAATGATAAAGACACAGAAAGCTTAGGCGTCATCTCCCTCCTCATCTTCCGCCTTAATGACTGGATTTCCTGAAACACAAGAGTTGGTAGGGAAAGGTTAGACTTGTGAACCTGGGTGGTAGGATTGCGGAACTCGCCACAGATTCTGCAAACAAATGAAACCATTAACAAAACGTATAGATCACACTAATTGCACATAGTATCATCAACGACCGATCTAGTGGCCACTGACCCTATCATTAGTGAAATTGCTCAGGATGTAGGCATAACATCATTTGTCTAGGAGTTCGAAGGAAATTGTTTTTCCTGGGTTAAAATTTACTATCATCACTTTCAAACCTGCAACCCAGCAATTACCTGGCATTTTGAGTGCTGGGTCATTTTGCCAGGTACAGTCTAACCCCCTTTCACACTGAGCAGCAAAGTACCGGGTTAAAAATGTAATTTGCTGAATTACACAGGTATTTCTTCAGTGTTCAGAGGTCGCCAATCCTGGTAAAAAGAAGGGCTGGCGACCGGGGATTTAAGACCTGGTTTGACCCTTTAACACTGAACAAATTACCAGGTAGAACTGATTCACCCAGTAATTTGATGTTCAGCGTGAAAGAGGTATAAAATGGGAGTTGAAGATTGGATGTTACCTATAGCAACCAATCCGTTTCTATCTGTTATCTTCTAGAACAGTGAACCTCAACCTCGGTCCTCAAGTAGAACCCCCCCAACAGTGCATGTTTTCCAGGTCTCCACACAGAATCACAGGTGAAATAATTAGCTCCACCTGAGGATATTTTAAAATGTGTCAGTAAATAATGAGTGCACTTGTCAGGTGATCTGTAAAATAATGAGTGCACTTGTCAGGTGATCTGTAAAACATGAACTGTTGGGGTTCCTTGAGGACCAACCAATCTTGTGTGTCTGGGCCAAAGCAGCACTGCTACTAAGTAGATAAAACATCTACATACATTAATGTTCTGGCAACTAAGACTCACCGTCCAGTTTCTTCAGCTTAGGAAGACGTTTTGTGGCCTCCTCTACCCAGTTGCCCTCCAGTGTGTGTTTTTCTTCCAGAGGATTTCCCACAAACACAAGATCCTCCAAGCACGGCAGGTCAGACAGCTTCCCAAATTCCGCTTAAAAGGAACACAGTAGCTTCATGTAAGTTACAGAAGGAGAATAGAGTGGCCACAGAGCCTATGGGGGACAGAACCTATTGCATGTACCCCATTATTATGCACTTTTTCAGCATCTTACAATGCATGCGGGCCTTTGTTTTATTGACAAATAAGTAGATTATGGGGGTATCCAATCCTGGCTGAAGTTTTCTTGCCAGGCGAAAAATCGGCAATAAGCCCAGGCCTTGCAATTCAATAGGATGCAACAGGTGCAAAGAGTTCGATTTGGGAGAGTTATTTTGTTTCTGTGCAGAGTAAATACTCTGCACATTATTTTTACACTGCAATATAGATATCAGTTTGAAGTAAAAACACACAAATCTAATTCACTTTGCACGTTACATCTGCAGTGCAAGTGGTTTTGTCCATTAGAGAGAGAATTTGCTTTTGCAAGTGAACCAGCATCAGACACAGTGTATAAAGGTGGGTACACACCTACAGATTTATCTGTCCAATCTGTCTGGTAATGTGTAGGAGCAAATGGCAGATCCCACCAATCAACCAATTTGTGAATGGCCATTGTCTGTTTTGCAGCGTTTGGGAGCAAATTGGTTGAAGCCGTTTATTTGGATAAAATTGTTAAATCAATAATTTCCTTTTATCAGTTTCTCAGTGTTTGGGAGCAAATGGTTGACTGTCATTGCTATATAAAAAAATACAATGCTTGTGTATGTGTAGTGAAAATAAATATTTAATGAAAGGGTATGTTGAATAAAAACAGTGTGAAAGAATAAACATATAAAAATTATGTACTCTCAATATTTGAGAAACACATCACCTCAGATGACTGTTTACAGCTCTTTATAGAGTGGGGGTGGGTGTTTTTTTTTTGCTGTTCCGGGACCCAATATTGTATAGATTGGGAGCTGATGATGCTGCAAGGGAGTGAGTCTGTTCTTGCTGGTGCGGCACTGGGGACGGTAGTTTGTCCATCTGTCCCTATTCTTACCTTCCACTGGCGCGCATAACAATGGCGGTTGTCCTCTCTGGCAGGGCGTCCTTTGGACAGTGTGTACAACACACACAGTGTGTGGGCACCTTAATACAATAGTGTAAAGACCCCCATACACTATGTGACTTCTCCTATGGGAGAAATCAGATCCAATTTTCTTTGACCCACCCGGGATCCTCCTGGGTGGCAGGATCAAATACAGCCCTTCTGCATTCGATGTTTGACGGGGATCAGATGTGCAGCATGTATGATCTCCGGGTCAGATCAGATGCGCGGGACCGCCTATTGGATGCCAGACACATGCTATTTCATCCAATTTCCCAACCCAGCGGAATCTGGTGAAACTGGGCCCAAATCGCAAAGTGTAGAATATGGAGGAGTGAAGTACTTTAGACAAAGGGAATTATCGGAAAGTATGGTCTAGGTCCAGGCTCACAGTTAGGAGAGTTCCCTGATGGTAAGGGGAAGGCGCTAAATGAGAGATGTCAGTGAGGGGCAAAGGTCGAAGGCTGAGGTGAGAGGGAGAAAAACATTCAGTAAAGTCACTGAGCGGGAGAGGGGTAAGGTTGTAGGAACCACAAGAACCAAGGCAGGAGCAAGGTGTGGGTGTGTGTGAAAGCTCAAAGACTGGTGAGAGTTACATAGGTGATAGTAAGACCAGACAGGAGTGGTACAAAGCAGGAGGATTAGCAGCAGAGAGTGAGAGGCAGAAACCTGGGTATGGAACAAGGGGTTTTCCAGCGTTGGGAGCAAATTTGGTACTTATGTATTATCTGGGCTCCCAATTTTTTCATTGCATGCCACTACTTAAGGCATGCGATGCGATGCTTCGTTGTAAAGAACCGATTTTTAATTGTATAGTCACCCATGGGTGATTTCATACCCCCACTATCCCACTACGCATGGAGTTGAATTTATATAGTGTGGCGAGCGGACGCGGATTACTTTACATGTATTCTGCGTCCCCTCGCCACACTATATAAAATCAACTCCATGCGTAGCTGGATAGTGGGGGTATGAAATCACCCATGGGTGACTATACAATTAAAAATCGGGTCTTTGCAATGAAAAATCGCATCGCATCGCATGAATTATATGCCACTATATTGCATGCGATGAAAAAAAATCGGGCGCCCAGATATTACATAAGTACCACTAATTTTTTATTACAATTTGCTCCCATACATTACAAAAATTTTGTTCCAACCAGATAGATTGGACAGAAATCTTTAGGTGTGTACCCAGCTTAAGGAAATCTCAGCAATGAGTACTATATGTGTAAAGGGTCTCCACTGATTATCCTAAAGGGGGACACAATGCGATATGAACTATCGATATGGACTATATAGTACATATTGCACCGTGTGTATACGATACGCTCCACCGCAGGGTTGGTATTGCAAGAAAAAAAACAAAAAAGACTGGAGGCATCACAATTTTGACAAGAGAGTACACAATCTAGTTCAGTATTTAAATGAGCTATTTCTATTCTAGTCAGTCATCCATAGCCAAAATCGCACCATGTGTATAGTCCATATCGGTGGTTCTGAGCTCCGGTGAGTTCAATGGAACTCACAAAGTCAACATCACACAGTGTGACCCTTAAAATTCTGATATATTGTTGCTGGGAACCCAGCAATTCATCTGCAGCACTGACCCTCAGCCAAGCCTACAGCGGTGTAGAGGTGATTCTGCAGCACTGACTCTCAGCCTAGCCTACAGCTGTGTAGAGGTGATTCTGCAGCACTGACCCTCAGCCTAGCCTACAGCTGTGTAGGATTTGATTCTGCAGCATGGACCCTCAGCCTAGCCTACAGCTGTGTAGGATTTGATTCTGCAGCACTGAGCCTCAGCCAAGCCTACAGCTGTGTAGAGGTGATTCTGCAGCACTGACACTCAGCCTAGCCTACAGCTGTGTAGGATTTGATTCTGCAGCATGGACCCTCAGCCTAGCCTACAGCTGTGTAGGATTTGATTCTGCAGCATGGACCCTCAGCCTAGCCTACAGCTGTGTAGGAGGTGATTCTGCAGCACAGACCCTCAGCCTAGCCTACAGCTTGTGTAGGAGGAGCAGTGTTCGCGAAAACCACCCAAAAAAGTGGGTCCCGGGGACCCTTCACTTCTAAAAATTGGGGTCCTACCGGACCTTTTCTGGGTCCCAACGGAATAAAGCCTCCTCTCCCCTTCTCCCCAGCATGGCTCATGTGGGACGGGGGGGAGTATCAATTGGCACACTCGCATAAAGATACATATATACTGGAAACGATATAAACATGAAAACAGGGACACTGCGCTAAAATTTTAGGGCATGTTTTTTGGGGGGAAGTGGTGTGGTCACATAGTAGTAAACATTACAGCACACACCGTAATGCCCAGTACACATTACAGCACACACCGTTATGCCCAGTACACATTACAGCACACACCGTTATGCCCAGTACACATTACAGCACACACCGTAATGCCCAGTACACATTACAGCACACACCGTAATGCCCAGTACACATTACAGCACACACCGTAATGCCCAGTACACATTACAGCACACACCGCAATGCCCAGTACACATTACAGCACACACCGCTATGCCCAGTACACATTACAGCACACACCGCAATGCCCAGTACACATTACAGTACACACCGTAATGCCCAGTACACATTACAGCACACACGCTATGCCCAGTACACATTACAGCACACACCGCTATGCCCAGTACACATTACAGCACACACCGCTATGCCCAGTACACATTACAGCACACACCGTAATGCCCAGTACACATTATAGTACACACCGTAATGCCCAGTACACATTACAGCACACACCGTTATGCCCAGTACGCATTACAGCACACACCGTTATGCCCAGTACACATTACAGCACACACGGTTATGCCCAGTACACATTACAGCGCACACGGTTATGCCCAGTACACATTATTGCACACACCGTTATGCCCAGTATACATTATAGTACACACCGTAATGCCCAGTAAACATTACAGTGCACACCGTTATGCCCAGTACACATTATTGCACACACCATTATGCCCAGTATGTGTACAAGACACATTCAGTTTGCTATATTTCCCTCTGCGAGCCAGATGGATAAGACGGACAGGGACGTCCCTATCTTACTGGGAACGATCCTCTTCTCCGCCGTATATAATGCTTGTATCAGGTAGGCAATGAAGACACTTTCCCTTCACCACAGGATAATAGGTATATGTAAAAGAAGAGGTACCATACGCCCCTTAAGGGAAATGGCGTCTCCTCTTCTCCGAATAAAGACACTTCTTAGGTACACCAGACAAAACCCAGGTCTTTCTTAAATTCCAGGAGGTTTCTCCAGATGTCAGAATATATGTAAAACACAATATGGCCACATATAGAGTAGTACAGTACTTTATTTCTGACAGCATAAAAAAATGGGGAACAAAAATACACTGGGGTTCTGTTTAAAATTTCAAACGCCACATAGGAGAAAAACAAGACAATTACCAGAAAAGGTGGAGAACAAGTTGGAACTAGTTCTCAAAAGCGCTCAAAGCATGGAGTCCCGGGAACTCATACACAGGGCACTGATATGTTTCCACTAACTACAGGTTAGAATTTAAAGGGTATAGTGACCAATTCATGTTTGTCAAAGCTTTTTTCTGTGCAATATGATATGATTTTTAAATTAATTTATTATGGTCCATATTTTTATCTTACATGCTTCTATATATCTTATTGCCTTTTATTATCATTCTTTTACCCAATAAACTAATTACATTGTATTTTTGTCTTTTTTATGTGAATCATGTTCCATTTAAATTGCCCAGAGCACAGCGCACTTTACATATGGATCTTCCGGAATTACAGAAAAGCAGTCAGCTTTAACATATACCGGAAGTGGGGCAATAACATCTAAGCATACGGGACGGAAACGGGGCTGCATCATCCACGTGCTGTCCCCGTCCGATACCGGAAGCGGGGCAACGAGACGCTACTGCCGAAAACCAGACCTTGAACGCATACTAGCCGTCACTCCGCAAACCGGAAGCGGGGCATAGACGCGACGTCGGAAGTGGGGCAGGGAACCTGCACCGCAATCTCCCTCACACTGTCAGCGCGATAAACGGCGCGAAATAGCGCAACTTTATGATTGGTCACTATACCCTTTAAATTCTAACCTGTAGTTAGTGGAAACATATCCTTGAAAAAGACCGTAGCGAACGGTCGAAAAGCGTTGGATCCACTACAGACGCCCACCTGGGAGAGGCTCCTTTACCTGGATTGTGTGGACAGTGCCCTGTGTATGAGTTCCCGGGACTCCATGCTTTGAGCGCTTTTGAGAACTAGTTCCAACTTGTTCTCCACCTTTTCTGGTAATTGTCTTGTTTTTCTCCTATGTGGCGTTTGAAATTTTAAACAGAACCCCAGTGTATTTTTGTTCCCCATTTTTTTATGCTGTCAGAAATAAAGTACTGTACTACTCTATATGTGGCCATATTGTGTTTTACATATATTCTGACATCTGGAGAAACCTCCTGGAATTTAAGAAAGACCTGGGTTTTGTCTGGTGTACCTAAGAAGTGTCTTTATTCGGAGAAGAGGAGACGCCATTTCCCTTAAGGGGCGTATGGTACCTCTTCTTTTACATATACCTATTATCCTGTGGTGAAGGGAAAGTGTCTTCATTGCCTACCTGATACAAGCATTATATATACGGCGGAGAAGAGGATCGTTCCCAGTAAGATAGGGACGTCCCTGTCCGTCTTATCCATCTGGCTCGCAGAGGGAAATATAGCAAACTGAATGTGTCTTGTACACATTTTCCTTGTAACATTGTATTTTTCGTGGTGCGGGGCCACCACATGCTATATTTTCCACTAGCTGACCTTGAGCGCTGAATCTTTTCTGTTTCATCATCCCTTTTTTTGTTCATTATGCCCAGTATACATTATAGTACACACCGTAATGCCCAGTAAACATTACAGTGCACACCGTTATGCCCAGTACACATTATAGTACAGTGATTTTTATTTACAGTATTTATTATAGCACATAAGTGCTGCTTACCTACATGCTTGTTGCTAGGCGTTATATGCTCCTTGCAGGGGTTATATGCGGGGGGGGGGGGGGGGGGGGGGGGGCATTTTATGCTGATTGCCCCATGAGGTGGGGAGGCATTTTAAGTTCGTTGCCACAGTGGGGGGGGGGCATTTTTTGCTTGTTGCCACAGGGAGGGGGAGGGGGGGGGGGGGTCGTTTTCCAAAGGCTGGAAAACATGTCGACATGCTGCTCAGCAGAGTAGGTGAGCGAGCTATCAGCGCGGCGGGGGACTGGATGTGGCTGGAATAGCTGACACCCTGCTCTGAGTTGCTTTAGCCACATCCAGTCCCCCACTACCCTGACAGCCCGCTCATCTACTCTGCTGAGAGCGGCTGTTACATCTACATCCCATCCTGTCCCCCCCTCTCAGCAGTGGAATGAACTTACATGGCGGGAGGGGGACGCACAGTGACTCGGTAACCTGCTCTCAAAATGAGGGCGCGCGGCTTTAGGGTGCGCAGCAAAACCAACAGTGATTGGCTGTCGGGCGGCCTCTATTCAATGATTGGGTCCCGGCGGCCGCTGCTGTGATTGGCCCGGCGGCTCACATGTTTAGTACAGCGCGTCCTCGGGGACCCCTTTAGTTTTAAAATCTGAGTCCCCGGGGACCGTTTTCGGGTAAAATACGCGATATAGCGCGTTTTTGCGAACCCTGAGGAGGTGATTCTGCAGCACAGACCCTCAGCCTAGCCTACAGCGGTGTAGTGGTGATTCTGCAGCACTGACCCTCAGCCAAGCCTACAGCTGTGTAGGAGGTGATTCTGCAGCACGGACCCTCAGCCAAGCCTACAGCTGTGTAGGAGGTGATTCTGCAGCACGGACCCTCAGCCTAGCCTACAGCTGTGTAGGAGGTGATTCTGCAGCACGGACCCTCAGCCTAGCCTACAGCTGTGTAGGAGGTGATTCTGCAGCACAGACCCTCAGCCTAGCCTACAGCGGTGTAGAGGTGATTCTGCAGCACAGACCCTCAGCCTAGCCTACAGCCGTGTAGGAGGTGATTCTGCAGCACAGACCCTCAGCCTAGCCTACAGCGGTGTAGTGGTGATTCTGCAGGATTCATCTGTTCCATGTGACTGGCAGATAATGGTTAAATGAATAACTGGAGAGGGTTATAATAAGAATGTGCTTACCCCAGTCTTTCACTGCATTGTTGGACATATACAGAACTTTTAACTTCTTCATTACATGCATTCCTCTCAACTTCTCAATTAAATTGTAGGAGATCCATAGCTCTTCTAGGGTTTCACCAACGGCTTCCTAGGGATAATCAATATGTTACTGTACAAGGGGAGGAAAGCTAAGATATACTGACAGGAAATTGTACAGTAAAATATCCCCACATCATTTATACGACACATATGTGGTTGATCAAGCAGCTTGATCTTCACCTGGAATTACATCCCACCTTATCTTCTAGGTGGTGGTAACTAAATACATAGAATCTGATTGGTTGCTATGGGCAAAATCCATATTTCACTGGTGTGCTTCTCTAGGCTTTCTGGCTTGTGCTGGTTTTTGGGGTGCCGCACCCTGCACCTAAATATAGCGATAGGGACCCCCCAATATACGGAGAAGCCTTGACGACGGCTTACACATAAATTTGCACAAATATATGTAACTAATATCTCGGAATTCTAATATCATGTAGTGTTCTAGATTGGTTACTAATAATACTCAGTGAGCTGAGGGGAAACCAGATTGTTACTTACTCAGCATTACCCCTCCTCTCATGCACCTGAATGGTGTTACTGATTGAGCACCTGCCACTAGCTATGTGTAGATGTAGGTGTACCCTCTCAGGTAGGGGATCCTGCAAAATGTGAGGAAGAGGATTGGCCTGATTCTACGTCAAGGTGATAAAATCTAGCATCTGTGGCTTAATATGGTACTGTGGTGGTAGGCCTAGCCTCCCCTCCTCATCGCACCCTACCTCTCCCGCCAAGTATCCAAACCCTTCCACCCCTTCTAAGTGCCTAACCCTCCATCCCGCAGCCTAAGCCTTACCTACCACCTATCCCTTTGCCAAACCCTACCACCCCTTTATAGTGCCTTCCTCTAACATCTCATCCCCGCAGCCTAAGCCTAACCTCCATCCCTCCTCGCACTCTATCCAAATATGCTCTTGTAATAATAAACACATATGCATTAGAAAAATGTGTAAACTATAGCCCTCACCAGCAGTGATTTCTTGTGTGATTGGGAGACTACGTAGGTGAAAGACTTGTTCTGCCCAAGAGCAAAACTGTTCCTGTGTGATCAGTCAGTCCTCTGTAAACCTTTTCCTGATTGACAGGCAGAGGCATTTGGGAGCGATAAGGCCAAGGTCTGCACCTAAAAATTTCACAAAGCCCCCTGTGATGACCAGCCTGCGCAAGCTAAGGTTTGCTCAGCTGCAAGTGGCGTAATAATAGCGCCGCAGACCAGCAGTGGCGGGGAGGCGCCAAGTAAGTGTGGGCGCCGGGGTCTGCGGGGCTATTGTTACACTACCTCTACCTGCCTTATCCAGCCGCTACCGCGTCTGTATTCGGCCGGGACCGTAGATCTACTAATCTGCGTCCCGGTGCTTCTCTCCTCCTGGCTCCTTAGGAGTCAAATGTCCATCACAAAATGCCCCCCCCCCCCCCCCTTAGAGCAGACAGTTTTAAGATGCTAGAGGTGGCAGCAGCGGCCTCCTCTAGCATTTAAAAAAAAAATGTCTGCTCGAAGGGGTGGGGGCGGCCATTTTGTGATGGACATTTGACTCATAAGGAGCCAGGAGGAGAGAAGCACTGGGACGCAGATTAGTAGATCTGTGGTCCCGCCTCCCGGCCGATACGACACTGTCAGCTGCATTAAACAAAGGCCTAGGGCTTACACGGTAAAATCAATAAATATTATGGGTTTTCTTTTTGCATTCATTTTGGAAAATGGGATGGTAATGGTTTCCCAATGGCATTAGCCTCGTTGGCATTTACAACAGAAGAACAGGTCATTTACTGAACAAGAAAAGGTGCATGTGACCATGGCAATAACTTCCCTATGTCAGGCAATGGTTTAGTAAGGTTGGTACCTTTACTGCAGTCACAGAGGTCAGTAAAAGGAGGGAAAACAAAGACTCACCAATCCATTTAAATTCTTTATGTTATTCCGTCCTAAAGACAGTATTCGGAGGTTTTCTGAAAGAGACAATATTTCATGGTGACTCCATTAATATTGATGCGACTGTCTTCTTGACAGAGTACTACTGTATTAAAAGAAGTTATTTGGTTGGCTCTATACATGCAGAGGTGGCTTTGCCTATTGCAAACACCTTTCATCTATTCACATTAGTGGCAGCCATTTTATAGGCTCGCCAAGGCCAGGCCAACCTGTGGATCTCCAGTTGTTGTGAAACTGAAAGCCCCACTGATAGCTGGCAAAGCATGCTGGGACTTTGATTTTCACAAACAGCTGGTGAGCAACAGGTTGGTGAAACACAATGGACAATTATGGCCACCGCCAATATCAGCAGCTGCCGGGACCAAAATGAGCAATATCGTTAATTATATCACTCTCTATGTCCGCACTTCAACATTCCACTTAGTGATGACATCATTAGTTCCAGGTTGACTATTGGTAGCACCCATCATAAATTTTCCCATCAAAACAATCTTAGGTACCGATACCAGATGGCAATCCATTTACTATGTGTTTCAGTATAATGCGCTCAACTTGCTTTTCCCGAATGGCTTACCATACAAACAAAACATCAATAGGTTATGTATATAGGAGTGCATGAGAGCACAGCTGTATATATCCCACCAAGATGGAGACAGTCACTGCTATACATGGCAATGCACACACCCCAAAAATATACTGGTCGGCTCCCAACAAAAACTAACCCTATTGTATGTTTGGTATACATGAGGAGACCAGGTGGGCCAAGTGGTTCTTATCTGCCATAAAATTCAATGTTTCTATGTAAGTGGTTGCAGCATAAAGCAAAATAAAGTAGAATTTGGGAAAGAACTGTGGATGTGAATGATTACTTTATAACAAATGGTTGCTGCTCTAGTATCATTCTACATTTATGCACAAATCTACGGACATATTCTGCCAGTTATGTGCTAACCGATACAAAATACACTAGGCCGATGGGCTGATCCACTGACCTATCTGATGATTGGTTAGTGAATTCCCACTTACCAATCAGAGGTCGCATGTGTTGTGTCTGGGCGGGCAGATGTAAATGCAGAAAGGCACAGTATTCCCCTTTTTCTCTGCCCCTTTACAATGAATCTTATGGCCTGTGCATGGTATTGTAAACGATTATTTTATTTTTTTTAAGACACCTTTTGCTCTTTTCTGTGATCTGCTCTTGCATCGGATCATCTGTGTGATCACCTGGCATCGGAGGAATCCTCAGCTTACTTGGTTTGCCCAGTACTTGCACCCAGCTGGAACCAGTGACGTTGCATCCAAGGATGCAGCCCCCAGAAAACAAGGGTGGAATGGTGACTGTAGACACTGCTTAATAGGCGCAACATGACAATCATACTGCAACTTAGGGTGCACTGCCACCATCACTGACCTGCGCGAGCATAGATCTCAATACATTGCAAAGATGTACGAAAACCCGATGGGCTCTCTGAATCTTGGAAATGTCCATAATAAAGCGAATACACTCTGGTCTAAGAAAACAAAGCCTCTACAGAATGGACCACTGGCAATTTTAGACATGTAACAATCATTCAGGAAAGACAGGCCCGGAAATGTTGCACTTACTCAATCCATTCAGGTTGGCGATTTTTTCAATGCAGTTGGTGGAAAGGGACAACTTCCTTAGAAAAGAAAAAAAAAAATATTTAAAAGCTGTTTAATACACACGTTAACAATAGAGAGGTGGTACCGGCAGTTTTCTATACTTGTGCTAAAATGTAAGTTACAGTATGGTTCAGTCAACGTTTAATGGGTCCCCATTACATTGTTGGCTCAGGTGCAAAAATATAATTTGAGCCCCCTTCCTCCACTCCAACCCTAGTTCACAATAGGCTACACAGCAGTGGGTGTCAGGGGGTGACAGTGGAAAGCAGGGGTGTAAGAAGGGCAGGGGAACGGTGGTGACAATGAGAGGCAGAGTCTGACAGCATAAGGCAGTAAGTGGCAAAGGTTGACAGCAGAAGGCGGGGGGGGGGGGCACTGAGTGACAGGCAGAGGTTAATATAAAGAGAAAGACAGTGACAAAAAAGGTAAGGGGAGGCAGTGGCTGATAAGGAGCAGTGGGTGGCGAGGAGCAGTGGATGGCATACTGCAACAGTCACAATGTCCTGCATGGTGCAGAAAATAGGGGGCATGTACCATGGTGGGGACAGGAACACAGTGGTCTCTACTCTGTGCGTGCACATGCAACAGGGGCCCTTTGTGCTTTCCGGGTATGAGCTGCCTTTAATTCTCAGACTGCAGGCAGTAAATAATAATAAAAAAAATGAGAGCAGTCTATTTAGAGGCAGCATGCGGCTGTGATCAATAGTGCTAATAGGTGGCAGGACTATCAGCTGGCACAGGAAAGGTCAGCCCTAAGGTAAGGGACAGGTCCCTCAGACAGTGGGGGCCACCCTGCTCTCTGCACTGGGCCTTTCATCTGACATTGTTCTGGTGCAATGGGGCGGTACACCTGTCAAACCGTAACACAGGGTCCTAAGACTAGCTCAGGGAGGACAGAAACCTCCTGTGGAGCAGAAGGGCAAAAGCTTGGCTCAAGGGATGACTTTCAATGTTCCACCTCTGGGTACATAATCTCAGCACTAAATTTTAAGATACACCCTAAAATCTCTATTGTATTTTGCTGGTGTAGTCATTAACATGTCAACATTATGGGTCAAACTTTCCAAATATTAACTTGATTACATGCATTGTAAAACAACAGGGGTAAGTCAGTGTTAGTCACAGATCTCAGAAAACGCATGCCATTTGTACATCATGTATACAGCAATATTTTTATAAGGTCCATTCTACATATCTTGCCTGACAAAATACTGACATACACTGGTTCCAGATAGGATGTCAATAAAATAAAAAAAAAAACCAGGTCTGACCAGGTCTGCTGCTCACAGCCTGCTTCGCAATGTAGCCGATTTCCTCAAGGCTCATGGTTCAGCTAGACTCTGTGTGAAACTGTACAGGGGGGTGTGACCCCGCAGACCAATAGGAATCCTCAATGTTTTACACTGCAGCTTCTATTGGTACTCCCTCTCACACCTCCCTCTACAGTCATTTTAAACTGGTGAACAGAAAAACTTGATTTGATAACTTAAAAAACCTTTCCTATTTACACAGGACCTGGTCTTTATTTGACAAAATCTGAGAATATTTCTACTGGAGTTAAAAAAAAAAAATGTTAAAGAATATTAGCACTAGATGGAAGAAATGTGTTGCTTTTTGATGGCTTACTCGCAGTTTATCAATGTGGACAGAGATGCATCCATCTTTTCTATGGGTGGAATCTGTGCATACAGCTTCACTTCTTTAGCTTCAGCTGCTTTCTGTCCAGACTTTTCTTCCTAAAACAGAGGACAAGAGACGTGTAGTAGAAATGGAGCGAGAATGTTTTCCCTGTTTCCCCAATCCCCTACCTGGATCCGCCAAACGGCGGCCAGCAATGATCTGCGATCAATCGGGGAGATCAGGACATTGCATCAATACAACTATAGAAATTTATTATATTAATGCAATCGACATCATCCAGCTTCTGAAACAGGAAGCATCAGTTTGTAGTGAGCTAACCAGGGCTCCTAGGTTTTCTTGGGATATTTTTTAACCACAAATGACGTTATCACAAATGAAAAATAAATGTACAAAAACCCCATGGAATTGTGGGCAGCAATTTTAATTCCCATACAGTACAAATAACTTCCCAACCTCAACAAAGACTGACCCTTTTGACAATGGCTTTTACTCGGTGGGGCACGCTCGCAATGTATTTCTTATACCCCTGTTTTTTTCCCCAATGAGAACGCACATCGGCCCAGGATATTTATTAGTGGAAAAGGAAACTACAAGGGTCAAGGTAATTGACATGGCAAATTCCTGTGTCATCAGTGGAAAGGAGGTATTGATTCTACCATCATGAAGCCAAGCCTGAATCCGTCTGTCACATATTTATCAGACTTGTTTGATCCCATGGGATCTGGGCCAATAAGGTATTCCATCTTACCATAAGTAACCGCCTGTTACCGACTCCTCCCACTGCACAGGGGTCAGGTGTTTGCTGCCACCGCCAGGCTCCATCACATGGTACCTGGAACGGCTTCTGCTGTTTATGCATTGACAAACTGCCGCCATACCTTCTGATGGGTGTCAGCTGGTTCTTTCTGGTCCCTCACCTGGACCAGGCAGTGCATGGTAGCTGGCAAAGCCAGTAGAGCAGAGAAACTCAACCAGAAACAGTAAGAAAATGGAATTGAATTTGGCGCAATTCTACTGTCTGAGGGATAAAGAGGAAGTCTTTTTGAAGGTAAGAAAAAGCTCTGTACTTGTGTATTTGCAGGGCGCACAATTTACATATGTACAGCACCGTAGGAAAATCGCATCGCATGCAGTTTTGCTGTGCAATGCGATGTGATTTTCCTTAGTTAATTTTTAGTCCACCCCTGCCTGCGGATCGCATCACATGCCATTTGTTGTGATGCAATTTTTCATTGTATAAGTAGTAGTACGTTTATTTATAAGGCGCCACAAAGTGTCCGCAGCGCCGTACATAGCAATTGTATAAGCACCCATGCGATGAGATGTGATGGTACTTCATTTTAAAAGCACCCATGCACATTCCCCACTATCCACGTCACCCCGAAGCGTGGCGAGCCACACGAGGGAACACGGTTACGCATCATCCCAACCTTTTCATACCCCCACTAACCACGTCGGCGTGGAGTTGATTTTATAAAGTGTGGCGAGTGCAGCGAGCCACCGAGCCTGAAGCGTGGCGAGTGGACGTGGAATACATGTAAAGTTATCGGTAAGTTATATATTAAGCTCGCCATGCTTCGTGCTCTCTGTGCTCGCCACAATTTATAAAATCAACTCCACGCGGACGTGGATGGTGGGGGTATGAAAAGGTTGAGAGGACGCATAACCGCGTCCCCTCGCTTCACTTGCCATGCTTCGGGGTGACGTGGATAGTGGGGGTGTGCTAAATCCCATTGCATCACATAGACATGTACACTGGGGGTGTTTCGCTAAATCACATCGCATGCGATTTTGCGTGTGATGCAATCCGATTGGCGGTCAGGGAGCAGTGAATAAATTAACTAGTGAGATCGCATTGCATCACATCGTACGGCACGAAAACATACCATGCAATGCGATGCAATTTCACTACGCAGAATAGCCCACTAAGCTATTTGCAAATAGCTTAGTGGGCTCCCTGCAAATACACAAGTACCAATAGCTCAAATAGTCTTAAAAAGAAATAAATAAATAAGACTCCTCCCCTCTGCTGGTTTTGCTTGGGGAGTACAGCATACAGATGTTCACAGCAGAAAAACTCTTCTTCGTGTCATTAAAGGTATATGTTCACATCATGGACTATAAAGCAGAACAGAAGCGTAAATTTAACACCAAAACGTTTTCTGCGCCTCCACATGTATAGGATGAAGGTAATATTTATTGCCTTTATCCTATACATGTGAAGGTGGAGGCGCAGAAAACGTTTTGGTGTTAAATTTACTTTTATATTTGCACTCTCTGTGGGGTAATT